>NC_141045.1:36622500-36757500 GCF_052040795.2 Danio rerio
TTGAAGCCTACTTCCTAATATTTACAATTTGCAAACAAGCATGGTTAACGTTTTAAAACGGCATGTGGTCAAAATAAGCGTTCAAATATGATTACATATTTAAGTTCTGACGATCTCAAAGTGAAAGTTAATATGTTGGCCTATTTTTTGGAATATCAAGTCCACACATAGGCTATATTTTTTATTTGAAAATACTTCGTTTAGCTCAGATCATGGAATTGGATTAGATTAGCATCTCGTTTATAATAGCCAATTTTTAGAAGCGTCAAGTATTTGGACGAGTATTTTAGGAATATCACGTCCACACATAGTTTGTTTTTGAAATGGGCTTTTAAACTCCTTTATCTTTTTTTTTTTTAATTCATAGGGTTAGGAGGGTTACTCACAGCACATTACTTTGGACAACTATGCTGATATATTAAACAGTTCACACAATATACACTTTTAATTTAGCTTAGCATAGATCATGGAATTGGATTGGAGAAGCATCTTTTTAAAAATGTACAAATAGTTTAGATACTTTCTAAAAATTAATATGTTGGCCTATTTTATTTTAGGAATATCATAGGCAACAGTTTAAAGGCACTCATATTTTGTTTTGAAAATAAGCTTTTGAACTCATCCATATTTCATAACCCATTAAGTGGATATTCGGGTCTGGCGTGAAAACACCTTTAACTTAGCTTAGATCATGGAATTGGATTAGATTAGCATCTCGTATATAAATGTCCAAATACTTGACACTTCTGAAAATTGCCTGATTATTTTAGGAATATAACATCCACACATAGTTTGATTTTGAAATAGGCTATTAAACTCCTCCATCTTTTTTTTTTTTTTAACCCATCAAGTCTATCTTCGGGTCTGTCGGGAACACTTTCAACTTAGCTTAGCATAGATCATGGAAATGGATTAAATTAGCAAAGCCCAAATAGTTAAGACACTTCTGAAAATTGATGTTGGCCTGTTTTATTTTAGTCTACTACTTAAAGGAACACTCGTCTTTTGTTTTGAAAACAGCCTCATTTACAACATATAGTTAAACTATTGAGTTTTATCTTGTTTGGAATCCATTTTAAGCTGATCTCGGGATTTGGCAGGAGCACTTTTAACTTAGCTTAGCATAGATCATTGAATCAGATTAGACCACTAGCATCTGTTTAAAAATGGCCAAATAATTTAGATACTTAACTCTTCTATACTCTACAGTGTACTTAAATCACGACCAAAAGAAAATGCTGCTGGCAAAAAAATGCTAATCTGAGTAAAAAGTAAAACTAGACTTTTTATTTTAATTTTTTTTTTAAGTGAAGCATTCCTAGCTTAAACCATAACAGATCATGTAAGCTGTTACTGCATGCTTCTTTTTCCTAGTAGTACGCCTAGGCTAAATTCAAAATATCAAATTCACCATTTATTTTATAATTTATTTAACAGAAGTATATATTTTTTCCTGTGAATGTGCAAGGCTGTATCTGAAATCAACCCTATACATTCACTATTCACTACATTAGTTTACTAGTGTAGTTGACTTACAAATAAAAACGAATGAGTGAATTGGTGCACTGAAGGGACGCTATTTCGTTTATACTTTGCTGGTTGATAAATCCCTTATAAAAGGAGATCGTCCTCTTCTAGACCGTGTTAGTTATTTAACGCTCACTGAGTTGTCTATTAGTAATGAAACAGTTTTTTTTATTTTGTCATCTATGATTGTTAACAATTAAACGTTGTTTTATTTGGAAATGTACATCAATAAGATGTTAATGCCATCTTGTGGTCAGATAAGGAAATTAATTTGGTGCATGACCTCTTACAGTGCATCATGGGTATTTTTTAGTCATTAAATTAGTTGTTCACTCCTTGCTGTGCTGTATTGTGGTGTACTATATTTTGGACCACTACAAATGGTTGCTTCCTCAAATAGTGCTCAATTTAAGAGTAAAGGGAGATTTTGGATCATATAGTCCAAAACTTGCGCTTCATTTCCTGCTGATATGTTTGTTTTTTTTCAATATGACTACTGCGTTTCAAATTATGTTGTACTTCCAGTTTGGCGAACGTCGATTCAAAAGAACTGAAACGAATTACTTCAGTTTTGCTTTTTGCCTTATTTTTTATCTGTAATGAGAATGCAATGCTTGGTGTTAGCATGACATTAAAATGATAGTTCAACCAAAAACTCTTTCCTCTCTTTAACACAAAATAAGTATTTTTGCAGAAACCATTACTGTTTATTATTCCTACTATAGAAGTTAATGGTTACAAGTTTTCTGCATTCTTCAAAGTATCTTCAAGTATCTGCATTCTTCAAAGTATCTTCTTTTAATAAACAAACTCTTGAAGGTTTGGAACCAAATGCTGGTGAGTAAATAGCGAGTGCATTTTAATTTTGGCGAGAGTTATCCATTTATTAATACAGTAAAACTTTTAGATATTTTAGGATTTAAATTTTTTTTTCACAGCAAATACCATGGGTTAAACTTTGGTCAGCTTGGTGAAATCTGTCTCTTTCTGGCTTGACCTACCAAAGTGTTTAAGGTGTGGCTGAGAGACTGAGCTAGAGGGTATTTAGCTGGTGTGGGATCATTCCTTATGTTCAATTTAATTTGTTTGCAGGAGTGCTAGCCAACATTTGGAGACTTGTATGCATATAACATGCAGAGATGGACAAGCTAAAACCAGGATAAACATTAGCGGTGCTCTTACAAGATGGTGGAATTTGATTTCAATTTTGCAGAGATTCTTCTCAAAAGGTAAGGTAAAGTTTTTGCTTAGTGCTTTACTGTCCTGCCATGTCATTACCATATACATTAGTAAAACACTGTATTTAAAATAGGAATTCACCCTAATGAAAATTCTGGGCTGAAACTGAAATCTCTGGATGCACTTGGGCAAAAAATGAAAATGCTTTTAATAATTATATTTTATTTTAATAGGGTATATGCCGAGCTAGTGCTGTTCCCATGCTGATACACTTCCGGTGACCTGTTATTGTGAACTTTTTCTCATTTTATACGGTTCCTTATACAGCATCGATGTTGCAATGTCATTAAAATACATTCAGTTAAATAAACTTTAGCATTTATTTAGTTGCTCAACCGTAAAACGAGACAAAAAGCTGTTTACTCGCACGCGCCCGTCAGAATCGGCAGGCTAACGCAGAAGCTCCATTGAATATACTGGGGTAAAATAAATGCTCATATTATAAAGACATGGCGGGGTAAAATGTAATTTAATGCAGTGCTTCTTGTACAATCTGAGACCCACTTTAAATCGGATATCACTCAGCCAGTGGAGATCACTGATTTTTATAGAAAACAGACCTTAAACGCACCGGATTTTGCATTGGCATTCAATTCGCCGGAAGCGCTTAACCCAGGTTAATGGCAAATTAAAAGTCCTATTAGCATGCTTCGGCATATACCCCATTATTACATAATATAATTTTGTAAGACTTTTAAAACTTAGCGAAAGAACTTAACACAAACAATTAAAATGACCACATTATCAACAGTGAACGAGTGGAGAGGCGTCATTTTACCAGAGTTGCCATGATAGCACAGTAACACTATTGCAAGCAGCAGGAATAATTACTATAGAAATATCTTGTAAACGCTTTATTTTAGCAGACCTTGTTTTTTCTGCTGAGCATGTGCAGTACGTGCATAGATAAGTTCAGGTTCATAAATGCAAGATCTACAGAGTGAAATATTGAGCTTTTAACAATGCAGCAACAAAAAGCACTTTTTTCTGCACATTTTTTTTTGCCAATTTTTTTTAAACTTTTGGATGAAAACGGTCATTTTCTGACAATTTTTGGCTGCTAAAAATTTGGTCCATCCCTAATTTAAAACAAATTTTAAGATCCACAAGAATTTCTAAATGTGTGAAAAGTGCAAATCCCACCACTTTTTCTCTCCTTTTGTTTTTTGCTTGTTGATTGTCTACATTTGAAATAATGAACTTGAAAATATGCAATGTGAACGGCCCATACGGCTTTCTTCTTTAAGCGTGTACACCATGCCTGTCATGTAAGGTTACTGTTGGCATTGGAAACAGAAAGATGACCCATACAGACTCGTTCCAAGTGTATCTGTCTGCAGACTGCAAGAGAGGGGTGTAACATGAAGGGGGGGTAACTTGTAGTAAGTTTGAGGCGCAAGTTATCGAGATCCCATTGAACCATGCGAGATGTTACAACGAGATGTTGTTGGCAAGACGACGGAAATACTTTCCAGAGAACGTTTTCAGCAAATGATTTCATGAGTTTTCTCCAAATTCATCCACAAGCTATTCATTTGATATATTTGATATTAATTCATTTAGCAGATCCACTCACTGACTTCTTCGTCCGTTTTGTCATGACAGCCTTCTTGGGGTTGCCCCATGTGGTTGCAAATAGTGGTACATCAGTGAGCGCGTCAAGTGTTAAAGTCTCCGCAACTTGTGCCTTTACGTTAATATCTGTTAATGGTATAGAGTTTAGGGTTGTAGTAGGTATAAACATTATTAAGTATGATGGTTGGGTTTAGGTTTGGGGAAGGTGTAGATGTTAATACCTATGATGGTTGGGTTTGGTTTTGGGGAAGGTGTAGACGTTAGTAACTATGATGGTTGGGTTTAGGTTTGGGGAAGGTGTAGATGTTAAAAACTATGATGGTTAGGTTTGGTTTTGGGTAAGGTGTAGATGTTAGTAACTGTGATGGTTGGGTTTGGTTTTGGGTAAGGTGTAGACATTAATTACTATGATGGTTGGGTTTAGGTTTGGGGAAGGTGTAGATGTTAATAACTATGATGGTTGGGTTTGGTTTTGGGTAAGGTGTAGACGTTAGTAACTATGATGGCTGGGTTTAGGTTTGGGGAAAGTGTAGATGTTAATAACTATGATGGTTGGGTTTGGTTTTGGGTAAGGTGTAGACATTAATTACTATGATGGTTGGGTTTGGGTTTGGGGAAGGTGTAGATGTTAGTAACTATGACGGTTGGGTTTGGTTTTGGGTAAGGTGTAGACGTTAGGAACTATTAGGATTGGGTTTAGGTTTGGGGAAGGTGTAGACGTTAGTAACTATGATGGTTGGTTTTAGGTTTGGGGAAGGTGTAGACATTAAATACTATGTTGGTTAGGTTTGGTTTTGGGTAAGGTGTTGACATTTATTACTGTGATGGTTGGGTTTGGCTTTGGGTAAGGTGTAGACCAGGGGTTCTCAACTGGTTTGGCCATGGGACCCACATTTTTACATGGTCATCAACCCGCGGCCCAAATTTTTAGGACTATAATATAATTTTAGGAATTATAATTAATTTGTATTTATTTATTAACATGCACAAGTAGTGACAGATAAATCATAAGAAAATCACCAAGACTTACAAATAAACAATATTTTATTGCGGTCATTTAACAAAATGTCTCAAATTATAGAAATATTACAAAGTAAAAACGACAAATGTTTGGTTTCTAAAAGTGCTCTTTTGAGAGCACATCACTACATATGACACACTGAGGCTTTAAGCCTTTTTTTGTCATCAATATGTAAATCCATACTTTACATATTCAGGGTCGTACTTGTGATTTGACATATTTGTTGCTATAATTAAATGAAATTTCACATGTCAAACGGTACAGTTGTTGCTTGCGCATTTCAAAATAAAAGTCTTATTTAAGCAAAATAGGTTAAAAATTAAACATTTGTTGTTTTTTTGACCACACACTCTGCGACCCACTGAAAATGTTCCCGCGACCCACCAGTTGAGAAACACTGGTGTAGACGTTAGTAACAATGATGGTTGGGTTTAGGTTTGGGGAAGGTGTAGACATTAATAACTGTGATGGTTAGGTTTGGTTTTGGGTAAGGTGTAGACGTTAGTAACTGTGATGGTTGGGTTTAGGTTTGGGGAAGGTCTAGACCAGGGATGGGCAAACTTGATCCTCGAGGGCAGGTGTCCCTGCAGAGTTTTGTTCCAACACTAGTCAAACACACCTGAACAAGCTAATCAGTGTCTTCAAGATCACTAGAATCTATAAGCAGGTGTCTTTGATTAGAGTAGGAGCTAAACTGTGCAGGACACTGGCCCTCCAGGACCGAGTTTGCCCACCCCTGGTCTAGACGTTAATAACAATGATGGTTGGGTTTAGGGTTGTGGTAGGTGTAGACATTAATACATGTAATGGTTGGGTGTAGGTGTGGAGTTGGTGTAGACTTTCATGATTGTGATGGGTACAGTACCATCTTGCCAACAAAATAGTTTTGACATGTAAGACTCCATAACTCAAGTTATGCCTCTGCTACAAGTTACACCGCCTTCATGTTATGCCCCTGTCTTCCAGACTCTACTCAATTGTACTGTAACTCTCAGTGGAAACAAGGCATACTTTCATCGCTTTGACCATTCTCTGTCAACCTCATGTTTGGCGCACAACAATGGGTCAATCGTTTACATATTAGTGTCAACCTACTTTTCCAATCTTTACCTTCAGCAAGTATGAAATCAGGAAGCCAAATATAGAAAATCTCGACCAGGACTTGTCACTGATGGTCACCCTAGGCCTAAAAGAGCACAGCTGCTGCATCTCTACTTAGACGGCTGTGTGATACAGATTTGTATCCCCTCTTGTCGTCTATATTGATGCCCATGGCTTGTCTGACTTGTGCAGTGCTGGGTATTTAATTATGGACTAGACCGGGGAAATTCCCAGTCATCACCAAACGCAGTGTGCATGCAGTGCGTGTGATCCCATGTCCTCCAGCTAGTGCACTTGTTCTCTGGAAAACAGAATCTCCACAGGCTAAGCCAGAAGAGCTGCTCGACATCCTCAGCAGCCACCAAAAAAAGAACCACAAGCATCCCTGAGTTTGATTAATATTTCCTAAATTCTCATTATTTTATATTTCGGAGGTGTCAGCTGTCCCGTGGGTTCATTAGTGGTGCAGTTGTATGGCAAACAGGGGCTCCACTAAAGGACTGACGTGTGGAGAAGTGGCCCGTCTCCAGCAGCCAAGCGCTCTGGATGGAAAGACGCGGTTGTTGCCTTTGGTGTTGTCATGACAGCTTTCTTTTATGAGGCTGAAACTCAGACAACAGAGGAAGCGCTGCTAAGAGTCGTTCTGTTACTGCGACAAAGACGATGATGGGAACAATAGGGCCTAAAAACACTGACGCCCTTTTTGTCTCTGGCTGTGTACAGTGAATCTCTCATGGTTGGGCTTTGGTTGTTTGTATTGTATTTTTTGTGGTGATGGCTGGGTGTAAGCATTTTCATATTGCTTAATGGAAGTTGCTTGGTTGATTTGTTGACCATTTGTTTTTTTAGCCACTTTGTTGCAATCAAAACATTTCATAATTAACAATTTAGATATTAAGAAGACTTAGAAATTCTCAGTTTCTCTGGTTTTACAGTTCATAGTGTCAGAGTAAACTGTAAGCTTTACTTTTATTCTGCCAACTGATCTTTGTTTTCTGAATAAAAATATATAAATGCCATTTAGTTCAATGTTTCTCAACCACGTTCCTGGAGGACCACCAACACTGCATGTTTTGGATGTCTCCTTTGTCTGTTACACCAATTACAGGTCTTTCAGTCTCTGCTAATGAGCTGATGATCTGAATCAGGTGTGTTTGGTTAGGAAGACATGTGAAAATGTGCAGAGCTGGTGATCCTCCAGGAATATGGTTGAGAAACACCGATTTAGAGCATAAAATGATTCTTAATAACACATTTGAATAAAGGTTTATATTTATTTTACACAACACAATACCAATGTTTAACTTGAGAAGGGTTATTTGAATTTATTTAACTTTGGTGGCATTATTGTGCAGTTTTTATTGCATCTATCAAGTATAAGGATGGTTTCAGATTTGGTTAAATCCACCAGTTGTTGATTTTATTTGGAGGTGGATCTGAATGTGAGTTTTTAGCTAACTGTAAGAAAGTGGTGGCGTTTATAAGAACATTATAGATTAAGTTGTAAGCTTTACATCCTATAGTAGGTTCACAAGTTGGTCCATTCAAAGAAAAAAGTCAACTTTATCATATAGCACCATCAGTTTTTTTTTTTCTCAGTGTTTGAAAAGGTTTGTTTAAGATTCCAGTCTCTCTAAACTCATGCTTTTTTTTGGTCTAGCCAAAGGTATTGGTCAATCACTTACAACACGTGTTGGAAACCTAATTCCAATTATCGTATCAGAATTTCAGCTCTTCCTTTGTTCTTATAAATAATAGAGATATCAACAAAACAGTGGCACCATCAGTTTGATCATATAAGAGCATGAGTCCTCATTCTTTAGAAGTGTCTGCAAAGTCGATTTGCTTTCACAATCTAGAAAACAGCATCTTCTTGACATTTTGACAACACAAACCAAATTCTTCCAATCCTGGCTACAAATACAGCATTTGAGGGTCAAAGTTGACAGGGAACAAATAAACAACATCATAAACCTGGTGCAATGTGGCACCAGGTGCAACACAGGTATGTTTTGCTATTTTCAGCCCAATGCAGGGATCATTTTCATGTCCTGCAATATGTTGTTTAAATAGCACTTGCTTTTATCCCCATTTGGGCACCCATGAGTGCTGGTCTGAAAAGGATGCGTGTTACTCTACACATTATTATTTGAGGCTATTTTGAAGCAGCTGAATTAGACCTGATCTAAAATCAATGGTGCAGTTATTATTTTCTTTTTTAATTTGTAATAGTTGGGCCAAAACTGCACATAGACGTTGCTTATTACACACAAAGGGATGCGCAGCAGCACGTAAATATATTTAAATATGAAAAATCAAAGCATAAAAAAAGTAAAAGATTATTATTGTCTATAAAATAAGCTTTCAATTTTTCTGCTTGCACTTTATGCCTTGTAAATATCAAATTCACCATAATGCAACTACATTTGCTTCTAAAAGAGAATAGGAGATGAGTCTGATTGGTTTAATATGCATTAAACCCAAAACACACCTACAGTATAGTTCATTAAGAGATTAAGAAGAACCCTTTTAGGCCATTACCGTGTGCACAGATCATTTTTCCCATCCTTAAAATAGCAAAAGTGGATTGGGACATGTGTGCGCTTTAGACCATGCACTTAAATCATTAAAATAGGGTCATAAAGTCGGCATGAAATTAAAATTTGCTCTTCTTATTCTTATATTTGGATAGTAGTGCTTGTTATAAATGATTTATCTGTGTACTTCATTGTTTTGTAAAAAATGAATTTGCCTATCAGAGGTTGCACGGTGGCTCAGTGGTTAGCACTGTTTCCTCACAGCAAGAAAGTCACTGGTTTGAGTTCTAGCTGGGCCAGTTGGCATTTCTGTGTGGAGTTTGCATGTTCTCCCCGTCTTCCTGTGGGTTTCCTCTGGGTGCTCCGCTTTTCCCCCACAGTCCAGAGACATGCACTATAAGTAAATTGGGTAAACAAAATTGGCCGTAGTGTTTGAGTGTGTCTGAATGTGAGTGTATGGGTGTTTCCCAGTACTGGGTTGCGGCTGGAAGGGCATCCGCTGTGTAAAACACATGCTGGAATAGTTGGTGGTTCATTCTCTTGTGGCAACCACTGATAAATAAGGGACTAAGCCGAAGGAAAATGAGTTGTCAAATGCCAAAACCTTCCCTCCTTCCTGAAAATGACTTTTCTTCACTTCTGGTCACATGGAATGCCTTTAGGGCGGGGCTAATTTCTAGGCTACTTTTGTCCATTCATCAATCTTCCTCCATTTTGTTAGCGACACCCATCTTCCAATGACCCAATTGGTTCTCAAAGGATGAAATCACGCACTGCCCTACATTTATTTATCATATTAGGACCGTTTTAATTGGATGTACATCATGATATAAGAAAAAATACAATCTTATCTTCCGTTTCATGGCTACTTGCCTACAGCACGTATAGGGCTAATACTGAAATCACTGGCAACTTTCTTTTAGGAGACAAGAACTCCATTTATCCTACACTTTTGCAACTTTCCAGAGCTTTTACTTCCAGAAACATCTACATTATTTCACTCGACATGAAATACAATATCTGACAAAGCATAATAGGAGGGCACTTTAGCTAATATTGTGCTGTAAAACCAAACTACAAGAGTTCAGCCAAAGAAAATGGCTGGAAACCGTTTCTCGTCTGGATGTTCTGAACAAAGAGAAGGGTGTGCTGGTTGGATGTGATCAGCAGTATGTGCTGCTTTAGGCCTGACGGTTGGAGCGCCGCTACGGGGAGCCTCGTCTTTCTCCGCTGTGCGCCGTCGCTTTGAGATCTCCCCGTGGCGAAGCCTGGGTTCATCCTCTGTCTTCTGCCGCTCGCTCTGCCTCAGCCTCTTTTCATGCCGCGAGCAGCGCTGGAGTAGAAGACTCTGAGAAAAGAGCCTTGTTTTCCAGAGGTTTGCAAAACAATAGAAAAGCCTGCGAGTGTTATTTGGACTGGGTTGCAGTTGTTGAGAGTTTTTTGCGAAAGAGACTTTTTGTTTTTGAGTTTAGATCTGTTAATTGAATAAATATACTTCAGATGCTCTTTATACACGCTCAAAAGAAGATTACTGTTGCTTGTTTAAACTACCTGTTTAAAATGAGCTGAACAAACACAATTCTTGTCATGTCTTTGGCCAGTTATTCGTTTTCCATTCACTGAAAAAAATTATTCAAAGATGATTCCTTGGATTTACTAAAAACAAAATTTTACGTTAAGTGGTTGTAAACAATTTATTTGGGCTGAATTTAAACAAACTAATTAAGTTGAACATTATTAAACTTAATTTGTTTGTTTAAATTCAACACAAGTAAATTGTTTGCAACAGTTCTGCATGCAACACTTTTTTCAGTCTACTTAAAGTTGTAAATTATTATGTTTACTTAAATGTTTTATTTTGAGACAACATGAAGGAATTGTGTTGGTCCAACTACCTGGTTAGGGGATTTGTAGTTCCTAGAATGCTTTTTATTTTGCGTGGGATTGAATTAAGAGAGGGAAATGTTGACAATAAATGTATTCTTAGGTGTTTAAAGTTACTAGAAAGACTTTTTGGAGTTTAATCTTTACTTTAGTTTGAAGATTGTCATGCTTTGGGTTTTTAAATTACCATCTTGCAGAAGCACCCATGCCTTTCATGTTGCGGCAGCATAATTAGCAAAGTTAACTTAATTGTTTTATTTTGAGACACCATGAAGGAATTGTGTTGGTCCTACTACCTGGTTAGGGGATTAGTAGTTCCCAGCATGCTTTTTTTGCGTGAGATTTGACAGCTTAATTAGCAAAGTTAACTGAAGCATTTTATTTTGGGACAACATGAAGGAATTGTGTTGGTTGAACGACCTGGTTAGGGGATTTGCATTTCCCAGCATTCTTTTTTGCATAGGATTTGGCAGCTTAATTAGCACAATTAACTTAAGTGTTTTATTTGGAACAACATGATGGAATTGTGTTGGTCCAACTACCTGGTTAGCGGATTTGTAGTTACCAGCATGCTTTTTTGAGTGGGATTGAATTAAGAGAGGGAAATGTTGACAATAACAGTAATCTTAGGTGTTTAAAGTTACTAGAAAGACTTTTTAGGGTTTACTCCTCACTTTAGTTTGAAGATTTAGAAGATTTTCATAAAATACTTTGGATTTTGAGATTACAACCTTGCAGAAGCACCCATGCTTTCGGTGTTGGCAGCTTAACTAGCAAAGTTAACTTGAATGTTTTATTTTGGGACAACAAGAAGGAATTGTGTTGGTCCAACAACTACCTGGTTTGGGGATTTGTAGTTCCCAGCATGCGTTTTTAAGTGGGATTGAATTAAGAGAGGGAAATGTTGACAATAAAAGTAATCTTGGGTGTTTAAAGTTACTAGAAAGACATTTTGGAGTTTAATCATTAGTTTGAAGATTTAGAAGATTTTCATGAAATACTTTGGGTCTTGAGATTACCAGCTCACAGAACCACCCATGCTTTGGGTGTTGGCAGCGTAATTAGCAAAAATGCAGTTTGTACAATAACAGTGTAACGTCCTTAATTTGAAACACATTTATAATAAAATGACACATGGTAAAAGACAATATATCCCATTTTGTCTAATGTGCATCAAATGTAAAATTCGAAAAGTCATTTTTATATAAAGTACACAGACAGCACATTAAATGCAAATAAAGTGTCTACTTTAACGTTTCAAATAACCTTTGTGACATTATTCAAAGCACAGTTGATGTTTCTTTATTAATCACTGGAACAAATGTGTTCATGCAAAAATAAAGCAACATGCTTATTCAGATTTATACTTGTATACTAATGTAAAAAGATGTGATCGTATTAAATTGTATTGTATTTCAAGTGTGTAAAGCATTCTTGCTCTAAAATATAATTGCAAAGAATTAAGATTTTGTATTAAAATATATATCATTAATTAATACAGAGTCTTTTAATAATCATCAAATATTCTAAATGCGCATGAGCAGATTTATTAACTACTGTTACTTTTTTTTTTGTTGTCTCTTCATGTAAATCATGTTAAAACTGTATGATGTTTGCACCAAAATCAAAAAGCAGGACACTTTTTTTAAATGTACAGATGAGAAGAGGTCAATGCTATATTATACCTTTATTGTTGCGACTCCTGAAAACTCCTGGCTTGTGTTCAGTGTTGGTGTTTTCTGGTCGTGCGTTCAGTGTCAGGAGGGTTAAAAGTGGCACAGATCCAGCGGCGCTAATCACGCTCGGCCGTGAAGTGGCTCTAATCATCTGTTCATCTGTGTGTTTGTTCAAGCCGGCGACTCCGTGGGTTTCAGACCACATATTTGTCATCGTAACTTCTTGAGAACTGGTTTAGGCAAACATGACGGGTGGTTGCATATTAATATGAGCTCCTCCACTATAAAACCGACGTGATCGGGGGTTAAAGAGGGAAGGCTGGAAAGATAGTCAGAATTTAAACAGACAATGGCCACTGTGGGTTTTTGATTTTTCACTATTTCTTAAAATGTATTTGTTAATAAATATAATGTTTCACAGTTATATTGGTAGAAAAAGAACGTCCATTTTTTTTTTAAAGATTTATTTTTGGCCTTTTTGCCTTTATTAGATAGGACAGTGTTGAGACAGGAAGCGAAGTGGGAGAGAGAGAGGGGGGGTAGGGTAGGGAAATGTCCTCGAACCGGGATTCGAACTCGCGACGCCCTGATGTGCTATTGCACCATATGTCGGCGCGTAAATTAAAATAAAGTGGCTATAAATAAATAAATAAAATCCTAACATTCCTAAATGTATTGTTAAAAATATTCAATGATTATCGATACCGAATGATATGAAACATTATAATTTTTCTTTGCTGTATTACCCAGCCCTAGGCTGAATGGTGTTTTTATATTTTCTTTTATAATAAATTTGATTCATATTATATTTTTGCGTAAAAGGTTTATTACACCATACTAAAAAAAATTAATCTTTCTAATGATTTATTGACAAAAAAAATGAGGAAAGATATTTATAATGAAAAATGTTTGTTGTTTGTCTTAAAATGTGACTATATTAAGAATAATTAATTAAATATAATTAACAAATTATATTTAATAGCATATTTTACACAGACTCTTTTCTCCGAAAAGGATGTTCCTGAGCTTTTAAACAACAGTGCCTTGTTTCAATTGCTTAAAATGGCATTAAACATGTTAATAAATTTTGCTCGGTTGTATATAATTGGGCGGCACGGTGGCTCAGTGGTTAGCACTGTCACCTCACAGCAAGAAGGTTGCTGGGTTTGAGTCCTTACTGGTTCAGTTGGTGTTTCAGTGTGGAGTTTGCATGTGCTCCCCGTGTTGGCGTGAGTTTCCTCCAGTGCTCTGGTTGCCTCCACAGTCCAAACACATGTGCTGTAGGATGTGAATGTGAGAGTGTATGGGTGTTTTCCAGTACTTGGTTGCGCTTAAAAAGGCATCTGTTGCGTAAAACGTTCCGGCGGTTCATTCCGCTGGGGCGATCCCTAATAAATAAAGGGACTAAGCTGAAGGAAAATGAATGTATATAATTATAAAATGTATAAATGACTATAATGCAATGACCTTTAAAAATGCTAATATAATATTGTAAGGAAAAAATGGCTGAAGTGCTTTCTGCTTTCTCAAACTCCTAAAACACGTCTTAATATTGAAAGAATTTAATTTGAACAAATATAATGTCTTACAATATTAGCAGAGAAAGAACATCCGTTAAACCTTGTGCAAATTTCACAAAATGTCACTCAATGTTACAGGTTTAATCCTATTAATTTAATAAATCATGCTTATAACATTTATGTTAAGTTAAAGAGTTTGCTCTGAGTGATTATTTAAAATAATGTGTAAAATGATTTATTATTATTTAATGTAATAATTAAATAATCTCAATATTGTAAAAAGATATTAATAATTATTGAATTTATTGATCAAAAATAATATAAATAAATTAGAAGTAAAATCTGGTCTAGATATTCTTTAAAATTACAAAGTTATAAAACAGTTTCTACAGTAATTTGACTTTTTTTTTTCAGTGCCGCAATATAATGCCAAAAATACTCTGCCTCCCAGTTTGTCTGGTGAAAGTCTCCTTGCAATTCTGCATGTGTGAGTTTTACCATCTGCCATTGAACCTGTAACCTGTGAATGTGGTCGGATTGAGCCTAAGTGCTTTTAATACACGATTGTCACGCTACCTTAATCCCGTCTCCCGAAGACGGACCGTCGCCAATGTCCTTGTGAGGCCATGCGCTTCTCCATTCTCCACACACACACACACACACACACTGCAGTCCCGTCATGCAAAAGATGGAAATCGGGCCGCATCCACTCAAGCATGAACCAAATGTCAGACCAGTGCTGCAGTGCGAGAGAAAAGTACTGTGTATTAATGAGCCCTCTATAGAAACAGTTCACTTTTACCTGTATTATAAACAGTCTTCTAATCTCTGCTGCAGTTACAGAAAAAATTGACATTCTCCACTCATCCTTTGCTTTAATAACCATCCATTTTGCTCGCTTGTGACCCCTAGACATTTAAAAGGGTCATGACATGGGAAATTCATCTGTCTTGATCTTTTGACATATAAAATGTCTTTGTACTATTACCAGTTTAATAGATTAAAATCATTGTGCTCCTTATTAACAAATACATAAATATATATTTAAATAAGCTCCAAAATGGTCTGTTTAGAAATTGTGGGATTTGTGACGTCACATCTAGAGCTGAAAGTCAATAGTTAGTTTTAATTCATCAAACTATAAGCCCCACCCACTAATGTGTGCATGGTCCAAACAATTCCCACTGAAATAGAATAATGACTAGGGGTCGGGGTTATTTTTGGGTTTCTCTTTTCATCTTTCACATACAGCAAACTAATGGTTGGAGGGGTGTGGCTAAGCATATTTCACAAAATCCGTCAAGCTGTATGAAAAATTATGATAGACTAATGACATGTTTCTGGCATATATGTCACATATAGGTTTCTGGCATATATTTCACATATAGGTTTCTGGCATATATGTCACATATAGGTTTCTGGCATATATGTCACATATAGGTTTCTGGCATTTATGTCACAAATAGGTTTCTGGCATATATGTAACATATAGGTTTCTGGCATTTATGTCGACCTATAGGTTTCTGGCATATATGTCACATATAGGTTTCTGGCATATATGTCACATATAGGTTTCTGGCATATATGTCACCTATAGGTTTCTGGCATATATGTCTCACATAGGTTTCTGGCATATATGTCACATATAGGTTTCTGGCATTTATGTCACAAATAGGTTTCTGGCATATATGTCACAAATAGGTTTCTGGCATATATGTCACAAATAGGTTTCTGGCATATATGTCACAAATAGGTTTCTGGCATATATGTCACATATAGGTTTCTGGCATATATGTCACATATAGGTTTCTGGCATATATGTCACATATAGGTTTCTGGCATATATGTCACATATAGGTTTCTGGCATATATGTCACATATAGGTTTATGGCATATATGTCACATATAGGTTTCTGGCATATATGTCACATATACGTTTCTGGCATATATGTCACATATAGGTTTCTGGCATATATGTCACATATAGGTTTCTGGCATATATGTCACATATAGGTTTCTGGCATATATGTCACATATAGGTTTCTGGCATATATGTCACATATAGGTTTCTGGCATATATGTCACATATAGGTTTCTGGCATATACGTCACATATAGGTTTCTGGCATATATGTCACATATAGGTTTCTGGCATATATGTCACATATAGGTTTCTGGCATATATGTCACATATAGGTTTCTGGCATTTATGTCACAAATAGGTTTCTGGCATATATGTAACATATAGGTTTCTGGCATTTATGTCGACCTATAGGTTTCTGGCATATATGTCACATATAGGTTTCTGGCATATATGTCACATATAGGTTTCTGGCATATATGTCACCTATAGGTTTCTGGCATATATGTCTCACATAGGTTTCTGGCATATATGTCACATATAGGTTTCTGGCATTTATGTCACAAATAGGTTTCTGGCATATATGTCACAAATAGGTTTCTGGCATATATGTCACAAATAGGTTTCTGGCATATATGTCACATATAGGTTTCTGGCATATATGTCACATATAGGTTTCTGGCATATATGTCACATATAGGTTTCTGGCATATATGTCACATATAGGTTTCTGGCATATATGTCACATATAGGTTTATGGCATATATGTCACATATAGGTTTCTGGCATATATGTCACATATACGTTTCTGGCATATATGTCACATATAGGTTTCTGGCATATATGTCACATATAGGTTTCTGGCATATATGTCACATATAGGTTTCTGGCATATATGTCACATATAGGTTTCTGGCATATATGTCACATATAGGTTTCTGGCATATATGTCACATATAGGTTTCTGGCATATACGTCACATATAGGTTTCTGGCATATATGTCACATATAGGTTTCTGGCATATATGTCACATATAGGTTTCTGGCATATATGTCACATATAGGTTTCTGGCATATATGTCACATATAGGTTTCTGGCATATATGTCACATATAGGTTTCTGGCATATATATGTCACCTATAGGTTTCTGGCATATATGTCACTTATAGGTTTCTGGCATATATGTCACCTATAGGTTTCTGACATACATGTCACATATAGGTTTCTGGCATACATGTCACATATAGGTTTCGGGCATATATGTCACAAATAGGTTTCTGGCATATATGTCACATATAGGTTTCTGGCATATATGTCACATATAGGTTTCTGGCATATATGTCACATATAGGTTTCTGGCATATATGTCACCTATAGGTTTCTGGCATATATGTCACCTATAGGTTTCTGGCATATATGTCACCTATAGGTTTCTGGCATATATGTCACTTATAGGTTTCTGGCATACATGTCACCTATAGGTTTCTGGCATACATGTCACATATAGGTTTCTGGCATACATGTCACATATAGGTTTCTGGCATACATGTCACATATAGGTTTCTGGCATACATGTCACATATAGGTTTCGGGCATATATGTCACAAATAGGTTTCTGGCATATATGTCACATATAGGTTTCTGGCATATATGTCACATATAGGTTTCTGGCATATATGTCACATATAGGTTTCTGGCATATATGTCACATATAGGTTTCTGGCATATATGTCACATATAGGTTTCTGGCATATATGTCACATATAGGTTTCTGGCATATATGTCACCTATAGGTTTCAGGCATATATGTCACCTATAGGTTTCTGGCATATATGTCACTTATAGGTTTCTGGCATACATGTCACCTATAGGTTTCTGGCATACATGTCACATATAGGTTTCTGGCATACATGTCACCTATAGGTTTCGGGCATACATGTCACATATAGGTTTCGGGCATACATGTCACATATAGGTTTCGGGCATATATGTCACAAATAGGTTTCTGGCATATATGTCACATATAGGTTTCTGGCATATATGTCACATATAGGTTTCTGGCATATATGTCACATATAGGTTTCTGGCATATATGTCACATATAGGTTTCTGGCATATATGTCACATATAGGTTTCTGGCATATATGTCACATATAGGTTTCTGGCATATATGTCACATATAGGTTTCTGGCATATATGTCACCTATAGGTTTCTGGCATATATGTCACCTATAGGTTTCTGGCATATATGTCACTTATATGTTTCTGGCATATATGTCACTTATAGGTTTCTGGCATATATGTCACCTATAGGTTTCTGACATACATGTCACATATAGGTTTCTGGCATACATGTCACATATAGGTTTCTGGCATACATGTCACATATAGGTTTCGGGCATACATGTCACAAATAGGTTTCTGGCATACATGTCACATATAGGTTTCTGGCATTTATGTCACATATAGGTTTCTGGCATTTATGTCACATATAGGTTTCTGGCATTTATGTCACATATAGGTTTCTGGCATATATGTCACCTATAGGTTTCTGACATACATGTCACATATAGGTTTCTGGCATACATGTCACATATAGGTTTCTGGCATACATGTCACATATAGGTTTCGGGCATATATGTCACATATAGGTTTCTGGCATATATGTCACATATAGGTTTCTGGCATGTATGTCACATATAGGTTTCTGGCATATATGTCACATATAGGTTTCTGGCATATATGTCACATATAGGTTTCTGGCATATATGTCACATATAGGTTTCTGGCATATATGTCACATATAGGTTTCTGGCATATGTCACATATAGGTTTCTGGCATATATGTCACATATAGGTTTCTGACATATATGTCACATATAGGTTTCTGGCATATATGTCACATATAGGTTTCTGGCATATATGTCACATATAGGTTTGTGATGTCACATCTAGAGCTGAAAGTCAATGTTTAGTTTTAAGTCCTCAAACTATAAGCCCTACCCACTAATATGTGTGCATAGTTCAGAAACTTCCTACTGAATTAGATTTATGAGTAGGGGACGGGGTTATTATTTTTGTGTTCCTCTTATCTTTCACTCACAGCAAACTAATGGTTCAAGGGGTGTGGCTAAGCATATTTTGCCCATGAATTATTTAGCTAAACACATTTATTGATGTATATTGACTGTTTGTTTTTTAGTTTTTTTTTGTTTTTTTTACTAAAGCTAGATTTTTTTATGTTATTGATATTAGCTGTAATTGTTTATATATTCAAGGAAGTATCTTATAATGAGTAAAACTTTGTTGCCAGGTAGGAGTTTATTCGGGTTAAAAAGCAGTTGTGATTTCTACTTGTGTAGTCAAGTAAGAAGGGGAAAATGTCAAAGTCTGAATCCAAAAATACCTTATTTCTTTTTTCTGGCATAATGGATTGAAAGTTTTGAAAAAATAGTATCTGTTAATTCACCACTGCTTGCTCTATCACAACACTTTGAAAAGAACAAGGGGTTTGAGCTGCAGGAATCCATGGCTGACAACACGTTTCCCATGTGACACTTAACCTATGGAGCTTTTGGATTCTCTCTGATCATTCAGTGTTTGGTACATGTTAATTAACCCTAGGGCATAGTCGAGCGTTACAGCTTTGAAGAAGGAAATATCAGAGACATCAAGAGGTGAGATAAAAAAGGAAGAGACAAAAAATATCTTTATCACTAGCAGTTGTTTTTCACACATACTCGGCTCACTGTATGTAGTGTCTTGTCTGGTTTGATTAGGCAGAGGAACGTGTACATTTGAGTGTTCTTGAAGGAAGGTTGCAAGGTTGCTAAAGAAATAGTGCAAGGGTTTGCAAAAGTTATACCTCATAGGAACCAAAATTTGAGAAATTATTAGCATTTTTGTGAACTCGGTTTGCTCTATTCCCATTTGACAACCTCAGAAATGCATTGTTACCCATCAAACTTCTCATCAAAGCTTTGTAAGCACCTAAAATGTAGCCTGGACAGTCTGACCCGGGTTGTGTTGCTTTCAGCAATGCAAATGAGCATAGAAATGTTTCTCAAAATACAGTTCCTTGCCCATAGCCATCACACAAACTATGGCAGAAATGCTTCTTATTTCTTTCCTGCTGGCAAACGTGGTGTCCTTTTCACCTGCTTGAACAACACAAAGAAATCGCAGAACTGCATCGCTGAAAGTCTAAACCAACTACAGCTTGTGTGTTAAAGGCGTGTTCAGCTAAAATGTAAATGTAATCATTGACTCATCCTTGTGTCTTAAACACACTTTTTTTAAGTGAAGAATAAAAGGAATTGCTTTGGAGGTCAATGATAATTCAAATGTTTGCCTACCAACACATGTATTTTGTCTTCTTTAATAAACAACGTTTTGAATAAATGATGACCATTATTGATGACCAGCTCAACTCCTTGTTCAAGCTCTTGTTCTCTCCAAACTGGACTACTGCAACTCTCTGCTAGCGGGGCTCTAAGCTAACTCTATCAAGCCTCTTCAGCTGCTCCAGAACGCAGCAGCACGAGTGGTCTTTAATGAACCTAAAAGAGCACGTCACTCCGCTACTCATCCATTTGCACTGGCTGCCAGTTGCTGCTCGCGTCAAATTCAAAGCTCTGATGTTTGCTTACAAAGCGATTTCTGGCTGCGCCCCTTCTTATCTGCTCTCACTTCTGCAGATCTATGTGCCCTCCAGAAACTTACGTTCTGTGAATGAACGTCGCCTCGTGGTTCCATACCAAAGAGGGAAGAAATCACTTTCCCGAACACTCGCGTTCAATCTGCCCAGTTGGTGGAATGAACTCCCTAACTGCATCAGAACGGCAGAGTCACTCACTGTCTTCAAGAAACGACTAAAAACTCAACTATTTAGTCTCTACTTCACTTCCTAATCTGCAATTGCCTCTCTGAATATCACACTAACTGTACTCAAAAAAAAAATTACTAATACTTTCCTTCTTAGACTTTACAGACCTGAACTTGCCTATAGCACTTATTCATTGTTGCTCTTATAGTTGTGTAAATTGCTTCCTTGTCCTCATTTGTAAGTCGCTTTGGATAAAAGCGCCTGCTAAATGACTAAATGTAAATGTAAATGTAAATTAATTCAATTGTTCACATTCTGGCCCAATCCCAATTGTATTGTACCCATTCTACTTTATATCCCTATTCCATAAATAGGTAGCACGGTGGCGCACGCGTAGCACAATCACCTCACAGCAAGAAGGTCTACTTTTTTTGTGATAAAAATCTTTATTAATGTCTATCATTTTTTACGTTTGTGGATCTTCTTGCTCGCTTTTGCAGCCCCGTTGCTGCTGTAGCTAGGTCAATATTATCTGGCACGTTCAGACTGTATATAGAGTTTGCAGCAGTTTTACTATTATGATTATGAAAACAGCAGTTGGATTAATAAAAATCAAGCAAGATACATTTAATCGTATTGCATTTCTTGTACATCTTCTGACATTTTCGGGATCAACCAGGATAATGATGTAGATCTACTAGTCAATAGATCGATGGGATGGCGACCACTGCCCTAATTCACATTGTCATTTGTTTTGTTTTTAGAAAATACATTAAGAAGTAGGTAATAAATTATACTTTAGAAAAGCACAACCCGACAGGTTCAGTGTTTGGAGGAGAAACGCGCTTCATCAGAAATCTCTCAGTGGGGGGTGAGAACATATAGACCACTGAGACCACAACACACGGCATCACCCGCAGGTGAAGTCTGGAGGTAGGCCTGATCAAAGCGCTGCCCTGGGATACACGCACTGATCCTGAACCAGCACATTTCGAAATGGCTACCAGCTCTTGGTTCTCTGGAGAACCCTGGAGGAAATGGAAAAAAATAGGGTTTAAACACATGTTTTCCTTCTGCTCTTTCAGAAAACTCTCAGGAGGAGAGAGAAAGCACAAAGCGTCCTCTACTTAAACTGTGTGGAAAGACTGTTTCTAAGGGCAGGTGTCAGCATGAAAATACACTTTTATGAGGTGTGAATCTTTATATATTTTTAAAGGTGTGTCCACAGGCATGTAATACAAATAAGCCCCTTTAAGAATCAGAAATGTTGTTGGTATGTCCTTTTAAAGCACTGTTGGAGAAAGAAAAGTTGTGATACAGTATGTGGTCAAATGTCATACTGAGAACTTGGGTTTTGCATTTAATTCAAGTGCACATACACACCAGTGTGTAGTGTACACACTTAGAGCAGTTGGCAGCCATTTTAATTGTGGCTCCCATGAAGCATTTGGGGGTTTGGTTTGGTTCAAGTGTCTCACCTATGTCATGGTACTTTGGTTGGAAGACAGTGTTGTACATTCCCGCCTACAAACCCTGATTGGACTGAGACCTGAACCTCAAATTTTGAGTTACAAATCTGACTCTCTATCTAACCATTAAGCCTGATTTACAGGCAGCCATGGCCTAATAGTTAAAGAGTTGTGATCAAAATGTTGCACGTTTGAGTCCTGGTAGGTGGCAGGAGTAAATAACCAGTGGTCTCCCACCCTAAATACCTCAGTTGATGTAAGTCCCTTGAGCAAGGCACCAGTCCCCCAACTGCTACTGCTCTGTGTGTGTGTTCTCTGGTGTTTGTGTGCACTTGGATGGGTTAAATGGGTGCACAAATTCCGAGTATGGGTGACCATACTTTGCAGTCTGGGTATGGGTCACCATATCACAACTTTCACTTTCATCTTCATCCCAATTGCTGAAGCCAATGTTGCATATCTTGCATGTAGCTGACATTTATACTTCTACATACTGTATGTGTTGCTTTGGCAATAAGATCTCTGAAACAGACAGTAAGGGGTTAGCGTTTCTATGGTTCTGTAGACCAACTGCCCCATGTTTTGGTTCTGAACCCTGATGATTGCTGTTTGCGGCTCTATTTTAGAAGTGAAGTTGACACCGCTTTTTAAACCCTTTTATTAAGCTCGCTAACCCCGCTTTGTGGGATCAGATAGTGCAGTGTGAAACAATCCAGCATTAGAATAGCACGACCCATGTGAAGGAAAAGTCCATTCAGGAAAAGCTGCAGTAGCTATGGGATGGGATACACTAAGGGTGCTTCCACACTTGGTTCAACTGCCTGGACGGTATCCAAGTTCGATTGCCCCCCCTTGCCACCTTCTCGGTTGGTTTGTGTTCACACTGTCTTTTTTCCTTCTGATCCCCGGGACGCTTGCATCATCGAGCTGCTGTATTGTTTACGTCTGTTATTAGGGGACGGTCACGAAAACAAGTGTCGAAATGGAAAGACGTTCGCACATCGCAGTCATTCTACTTTTACTGAATCTTTTGGTTTTGGACAAAGAAAGCGACTCGCGCCTATATGCTGCAAAAATATTCAGAACATCACACAGTGTCTGCAGAAGCTGTTTTTGGAGGAGACAAGCAGACATCACTGTGTATCACTGTGTTTGCCCTGGCTCAGTCCCGCGTGTCACCAAGGTATGAAACGTGACAAACACACACACACACACGAACCAACGTTATGAAAACGATAGTTTGTTGTACAATTCGCGTTTCACTTCCGTTATTTGGTACGATTGCATTCTCATCAGAAGTGAACCGTACCAGAGTTTGCATGAACCGTACCCCAGACCACCTCTTTCCGGTGGACTCTGGTACGTTCAAGGGTGCGCACCCGAGTTCAGAAGATACGTTCACACTAGCTAAACGTACCGTACTATGAGGTCAAATGAACCCGGGTGCGAACCAAAAGTGCTAGTGTGAAGCTTCCTAAGCCGACGCAAAACAACTAGCACTGATGAAACCCAACTATGTTGTTGCCTCATGTTAGTGTAACCCCTAGTTCAATGGAAAGTAAAATAAGAACTTTTACTTAAATAACCTTTATTAATTACACAAAAAGGATATCAAACAATTAACTACAAAACCCACTTTGGTAGCAGGTGAGCAAAGTAATCACAATTAGGTTTTCATATCAGGGCAAGGCAGTGGCGCAGTAGGTAGTGCTGTCGCCTCACAGCAAGAAGGTTGCTGGTTCGAACCTAGGCTCGGTTGGCGTTTCTGTGTGGAGTTTGCATGTTCTCCCTGCCTTTGCGTGGGTTTCCTCCGGGTGCTCCGGTGTCCCCCACAGTCCAAAGACATGCGGTACAGGTGAATTGGGTAGGCTAAATTTTCCGTAGCGTATGAGTGTGTGTGTGTGTGAATGTGGATGTTTCCCAGAGATGGGTTGCGGCTGGAAGGGCATCCGCTGCGTAAAAACTTGCTGGATAAGTTGGCAGTTTGTGGCGACCCCTGATTAATAAAGGGACTAAGCCGACAAGAAAATGAATGAATGAAGGTTTTCATATCAGGCGCAAGCGTGCAATACTTTCAAGGTAATTTGGCTTATACCCCACTCTTAGATAATGAGCAAATATTCAATACTTCACAGTCCCCATATAGTAACTCAAAACAGTGACATAAACCAACTCCTGGACACAGCTACGATAACTGTTACCCAGCATTAGCAACATCCAGCAACACCTGCTGCAGGTATACCCGACTGCACATCCTCAAAAACCATTGACGCTGCCCAACCTTCCTTAGTTTGTCTGCATTGTCTGATCAGCGTTGTCTGCTTGGCGTGCACGTCACACTTGCTCCTCACAACTGTCACTCCATTCATAAAAGCAGCGTATCACCAGAATTTACTGTATTTCGCCTAGCCTGCCCCATTACCGTAAATACTTTAAAGTTTACAGCCATTACATTAGCTTACATCTGGTTCTGAACCAAAATGTCACCTGGGCATGAATTAAAAAAACCGACGAATGCCAACCGAAACGAATGCTGCGTTCTGCTCCTGCTCAAGCTTTCCGCACCACCAGGGGCAGCATCTTTTGTTCTTGTTCCCAATGGGAAACTGGAACTTTGTGTTCCTTTTAAACTTAATGGGCCCTATCATACACCCGGCGCAATGTGGTGCAAGGCGCGGCGCAATACTTGTTTGGTAGTTTCAGCTTGGCGCAAGAGTGGTTGAGGCGTTGCGCTACGCTGTTTAAATTGCAAATGCATTAGCGCTCATTTGTGCGCCCATAGGCGTTCTGGTCTAAAAAGGAAGGTGTTCTGAGGCGGACCGCTGGCACGTTGCTATTTTGAGAAACTAAAATAGATTTTTCATTAGACCAAAACTAACCCAGTCTAAACTCCGACGCAGAGTTGCACCTCGCTTACACACTGCTTAATACGCACAAGAGAGCAATAGGCAAATATCTTTACATATGAAACAAATTAAATATTAAGGATATAATAAGAATAGATATAGGATATAAATATAAAGGATTAAAATATTACAAAACACATTATTTTCTAGCCTACATAAATATGAAAAATCACTGCTTTTATGTCTTCTTCATCTCGGGAGGCTTTTTCAGTTCATTCATAACAATTTGCTTTTGTATAATGTTATTATTATTAGCAGTATTATTTATTATATCCATATTTATATTTGTTTTATTAGAAACAAGCTTAGATTTGCCCACCTGTCAGGTTTTAGACCATATGGGGCACAGCATGTGTGTTAGGATATAACTCAGGTTTTTGAGCACAATTGGTTATTATTGTTCATTTATTCATTTGCTGGAAAATAAGAACTGAATTTAGAAATAGTTTTGAAACGAATATTTGCGCTTAACAAATGAAATTAATCATTTATAGACTAATTGATGTCTGTGCGTAAAGGTTTCCCTATCCAAGAGAGCGAAAGTGAAAGTGATCCATTATCTCTCATTCTCACGCAGTAGATGCTCTGTTTAACAGTTTTCTGTTGAAAAAAAACTGTTAACTGTTTGCTTGTGAATTGCTCAGTTTTTCCACTTAGACTTACTTTGCGTCCTGTAAATAGTGAATGCGCTTATGGCGAGACGCAGGTGGCTCTTAAAGGGAATGGGAGATGAGACTCTAATTGGTTTATTCTCAAAACACATCTATAACTCATTAAGAAAATAAACTCAACCCTTTTAGACCATGCGCCGCGGCCCAAAGCGCATTTTCCCATCCTTAAATTAGCAAAAACGCATCCTGACACGCCCTGAAAGCATTTGCGCCCTGCGTTTTGTGCTCTGCGCGTGGACCGTCAAAATAGAGCCCATTGTGTTTACTTGCTACGTTACTTCACTACGTCACACTTGTGCTCTCTTCAGCCGATGACTCAATGTCAATTTGACACGCTAAATTGGGAAAATGTTATCCAACGAGCGGCGACATGTGCAACACACCAAACCAACTTGCTGGCTTGGTGTGTTTCAGCACTATAAGGATGCACAATGTTGGTTGGTTTGCATAATGGTTTACAATAACAACTTCATAAAACCTCAACGCCCCTAATATTATATATGATAGAGAATACTAAGGCAATCAAGGACGCCATAACTGTACTTCACCCCAATCTCCTGGCTCAATAAAAAGCATGTAAACACAGGCAAGAAAAGGTGTTTGGCAAGGCATTTAGTTGTGTTTTTAAGCCTGATTTACCTTTCTTGCTTCATAATTAATCAACAAATCTCCACACAAGGCATAAAATGCGGGGAAAAAAACAGAAGCATCACCAGTTTTGTTTTCCTGTCCCGAAGCGGTATGCACAGCTAAACTACTTTATCTGTCAGCACTGCAAATACAAACTACAACAGGGAATTTAAAAGGGATGTTAATTAACACTCTTTGTAAATAATAACATGCAGCATGATATACCCACACACACACACACAAAAAAAAAGAGGACAAAAACACGCTCATAAGCGCCTGAGGTTTTTCCTACCTCTATTAATAAGATACATTTTCACTCCTGGAAATTGTAGTTAGTGCACGGAGTATATCAACAGCGCAGGTCATTTCTATACTGGTACCAAGTTAGAGGACCCATTTTGCATTCAAATGCCCTTATTCTGGATATCAGCCCATAGTCACATGAGCGCTTGGCAGAGTTGCTGTGAATGTTTAGGCTGCCCATGCATCATGGGAATCTTTCATTTCACAAAATCCCAAAGGTGTTGTTGGTCTGAGATCTAGATAAGGACACATGAGTTTAGTGATCTCGCTGTCATGGTTAGTAAACGAGTTTTAGATAATTTGAGCTTTATATACACTCACCGGACACTTTATTAGGTACACCTTACTAGTATCGGGTTGGACCCCCTTTTGCCTTCAGAACTGCCTTAATCCTTCGTGGCATAGATCCAACAAGGTACTGGAAATATTCCTCAGAGATTTTGCTCCATATTGACATAATGGCATCACGCAGTTGCTGCGGATTTGTCAGCTTCACATCCATGATGTGAAACTTCCCGTTCCCCCACATCCCTTAGGTGCTCTTTTAGATTGAGAACTGGTGAATGTGGAGGCCATTTGAGTACAGTGAACTCATTGTCATGGTGACATGGTCAGCAACAATACTCAGTTAGGCTTTGGTGTTGACATGATGCTCAGTTGGTACTAATAGGCTCTAGGACTGCCAAAACAGTGTGATCCCAGTGGATCAGCAGTTTCTGAAATACTCAGACCAGCCCGTCTGGCACCAACAACCATTCAAAGTCACTTAAATACCCTTTCATCCCCATTCTGATGCTCGGTTTGAACTGCAGCAGATCGTCTTGGCCATGTCCGCATGCCTAAATGCATTGAGTTGCTGCCATGTGATTGGCTGATTAGACATTTGCATTAAAGAGCAGTTGGACAGGTGTACCTAATAAAGTGGCCTGGCCGGTGAGTGTATATCATCTGATGGGGTTAAAGGACGTAGTCACCAACTATTTTTCACTATTTACTCCCAAAGAACATGATCTGCTGATTTCATGTCTTTCAATGCCAAATGATGAATCTATTGCCAAATTGCAAAAAAATGGGAAAAATTATTTTAAAAATTAAAGAATTAAAGAAGAGCTAATATGTAGAATCACTTAATAGTGGATTTAAACCCAGTTGTGTTGCGACAGTATGTGAATATAGCCAGCCTCTAATGGTAAAAATCAATTATTTATACTTTTCATGTGTCTATAGAAACACTTTGATTGACATTCTCCCTTTGTACGTGTCATCAGAGGGGGAAAGCCCCGCCCATTAGTGACCGTCTCTCCCTCATTAGAATTGACCGCTCTGAATGAGAAGCAGCCATCCGCCATTAGAGTTTTGAGTCTGCCACTTTGCTGACACACAGGCATTTGTAACCCGCTCTCTTTTGAAAAGAGCACAATCTCATTTGAATTTAAAGCGACTGCTATAGGTTTGAAAAGCCTAATAGTAATAATAATAAGTAATAACAAATAATTATCATAAATCATTAAATCATTTGTGGTGTGTTTTTGAGTTAAAACTTCACATGCACTCTCTAGAAACTTCAGAGACATATTTTACATCTTGTAAAATGAGGCATAGGCTCTCTGTCCAGGAAGTATATACCTCAAATCCCCCCCCCCTAGATTCTTTGAAGATAAAGGAACTTTAAAATAGCAACGTTTATTTGAAATTGAAATTCTCTGTAACATTATGTCTTAATTTTAGTGTATGCAAAGATAGTAGCATTGCATGTAAAAATAACCTAATGGCTGATATAATAAAGTAAGCTTTGAATGATCACAATTAGTCATTTGCAGTTTTTTGGAATATAAAATCTCGGGCTTATTATCTGCGCTCATCTACTAAAGAATCTCATTTTTGTTCTTTCTCATCTTGATCTTGTCTAACAATGCTAATGACAGAGCAGATCCAAGACGTGGGCATTTTTAAATTTTTATTTCACTCTCCGTACTGTGATCCCCATGTTTAATCATGACCTACGCTAAGATTTTTTTTTTTTTGGGAATATGCTAACTGTTCCACCCTTTTTGAAGGGTTAGTTTTTGAAGTGTTGCCGGGCGATGAGAGGAAGAGAGAGAAAGCAAATCAGGTGTATTTGGAGCCTGAGGGAGACTGGTGGGATAAAACGACCAAGCATGCTAATAATGTTAGACAGCCTTCTTATGAGGGTCCTTCATTATAAACATGTTTTAAGAGGACTGTGGGCATGTGCAGGACACTGGGAAGGCTTTTGAAATTCATACCTTAACAATTTGGCTGATAATAAGCACGGTGAGACTGTTCGACTTAATTTTTGATTGTCTTCTTTTATTCTCCTTTTGAGTTCTCCAATTATGAATACAAGTATAAATATTTAACTCTTGTGCCTGCAAAGTTGAGCAGTATGGTCAAATTTATGGAGAAAATTGAGGAAAAAGTATGAATACTTGAATTTAATCTGCAGGTATACAAAGAAATAGACATAATATCTGTTCCCCTTCATTCATTGACTAAACTTTTTCTCTTGATGCCATTTAATTAACTCTGAAAGCTAAATTAATGCAAGGTCTTATTATTTACATTACTATATTCTGATTAGAATTAAAGTAATTCATCAGTTCATCCTTATTTCTATAGCACTTTTACAATGTAGATTGTGTCAAAGCAGCTTAACATTGAAGTTCTAGTAAACTGAAGCTGCGTCAGTCCAGTTTTCAGAGTTGAACTTCAGTTTAGTTCAGTTCAGTGTGGTTTAACTTTAACTGCTGAAAGTCCAAACACTGAAGAGCAAATCCTAATCTCTCGCAAACACTTCCTTAACATTGGTATTTTATTGTTAATACTTTATAAGTACATTTAATCATTTTAAAATCTGATTTAATTTGACGTCTCGTCGATGTTTTAACTCTAAAATATAGAGCAATCGCTCGCTTTTTTTAATGCCTGATCATCTTGTTTATTCCCGCCCCTTTTCGCAGCGCCGCACGACAGAATTTCGCACACACAAACTCTAGTGTGACCGTAGCTTAAGAGCATGATTAGCTGGTTCAGGTGTGTCTGATTGGGGTTGGAACTAAACTATGCAGGACACTGGCCCTCTAGAACCGAGTTAGGACACCCCTGGTCTAATCCAATTCAATGATCTATGCCAAGCTAAGCTAAAAGTGCTCCCGCCAGACCTGTAGGTTAGCTGAATAGATTAAAACATGGTAAATCTCAACTGTTTAACTCGTAAAATGAGCCTATTTCCAACAAAGTGGTGTTTTCCATTAAGCTCAACTTGTATGGGAAGTCCGATTTGGAGTGGGATCGGGTCTCGTTTTTTTGTCAGTCCAATATATTTGGTAAAAATAGCAACCGAGAAATGACATATGCTACTTCAGCTTTATTCCCGCGACGTTTTATTGATGAATACCGAACAGTGTTCGGGAAAGCATTCAATAGAGTAATATACAGAACACTAACAGTGAACTTGTAGCTGCAGCCTCTTTGGCTTGCGCTCAAGTGTCACGATGCTTGTTAATTCCAGTGCTGAAATGTGTATTTCTGCCGAGGCCTTGAGTCCTTTAAACTATAAAAATAAATATATGCTTACATTTCGTTTCAAAGCACTCCGCAAAGGCAAGGACTTGGCGTATGAAGAACTTCACTCTAGGACAGGAAGTAGATCATTAAAAGCGAGGGGAAGATTAAAACAGGATCTAAAAGCATGAGGATTTGCGCGCCGTTGGCTACTCAGCTCTTCAAAAAAAAAAAACTCCTTAGACCTCTGCACTCCTTTGCTGTTTGACTACTTCTTCTCCGCGTGGCTCAACGCCGGGCTCCGTGCTGTGGAGTTTTGTTGTGAATAATCAATCAAAAAGGGCTCCGCGACAGCATCGTGCGCTTTCATGCACAGATGAATGAGGTACCACGACGTTTCACCATCTGTCCCTCCTCTCAAGTCCTCATGGCATCAAACTGCCATGTTTGGGCCCAATTATACGCAAAAATGCAAATACTTGAGGGAGCTGCCCAAAGCCGCTGTAAAGTATGTAGTGGTAATTACCTGATGTGGAGTTAGCAAGTGCGCAGAGAGGCGTTTTGACAGGTCTGACCAAAGAACGGCTGGTAGAGGTAGTCCATTAACAACACGCTGATGGTCTCTCATGGATAATAGAACAAAGTGTTCATTTTAATTATGAACAAAATGACTGCGAGATGACGGCCGTCACTCAAGCGGCACACCACATGCGATGCATATGCAAAACTCTACTCCTTTTGGTCTTCAAACCTTCCGTCTTTGTGTCTTGGAGGCATAGACTATTAGGTGTCTACAAAGACGCCGGGGTTTATGGGACCGCGCTCTGGTTTGACCATTGTCTTGGCCTGTCTGTTTCTTTGAGACGTTTTTACGCCTCTAATCACTTTCAAAGACATTTTTTGTGTGTGTGTGTCGCATGCATAAATAAATAGGCCACCGCAATGCGATGTTCCTAATGCTGTTTACTCCTAGTATTTATTCTTTTTGGTGCTACTTTTAATTAAAAACAAACCACAGATATTTTTTTTTCACTTGCAAAACAACACCTTTAGGGTTTGTTGTTTAAGTGCGCGCCACTTGCACAACAGCGTCACCTCAAATACGCTAGACAAGCTTCACAGCCGCATTTGAAGACTGGCTGTGTTTTTAGATGGGGAAATAAACAGGATAATGACAAATACATATATTTGTTAACGCATCATAATGCGATTATGTGTGCGCATGAGCATGCGGTAATTACCGAGACTCTGCGATCGTGGTGGTGGGTTGTTGATCCTTCATTATTTTGAGAGCAAATGTTGGGTTTACTTCAAATAAGGCTAGAAGTTTCGTGTTTTTTTTTCCTCAAGTGTTTTCACACCGACTGTATTTACAGCCTTTTTGAAGTTTGCAGAGGTGTAGCAGGAAAAAAAGAAAGAAAAAGATCCGGCTTTTCATCAGGGATGGTTTTCATTCTCCACAGACAATCGGGCCGAATAAATCCGTACACTTTTGAATTGAAAACGTCTGATATGAAAGTTTCACTTTTAAATTATGTAAAAAGCCTCCTGCTACATGCCAGCCGGGAGTACCTGCTACACGTTCTTTAGTTCCTGTATCTTAATGAGACGTCTCAGGATGTGGTTGGTCGGCCTAAAGCGCCTTTGGTGGAGTTTAGCGGGGACGGAAAACTGGGAATTTAAGCTCTATCCCCGGTGCCAATCAAGCCGTTCACCCTCCCATGGATGTCCTGCAGTCACGGCTCCCTTGTCGAATTGAATCGGCTGATAGCTTTTATCAATGTTGACCGCTTCGGCTTGCGTTTCTTCAATAGATCCACCTCTAGGGACCAATCTGCTCCCAGTTCTTTGTTGACAGGGGTCAATGTGTGCCACCGCTGTATCCTGAGATTAAACGGAGAGTGAAATGCTCTGAAGGTGTGTGTTCTTTTACAGTATAAATCTTGAACCTCTAGTGGCGGGAACCTTTCTTGATCAACCTACTAATGAAGAGGATTTAAGATGCTTCAATGGGGAATCACAGAAGACCAGTGTAAGGGGGCGTTTGCTCTACTCACAAATGTTTTTAGGCTTTTAAGGTGTTCATTTACCTGACAGCAGGGGTTTAGGGGCCTGAAAATGCTAACTTTTAGAATCGGGCTTTGAAGAACATGTTTTTAAACATGTTTTTCTTTGTGAAATCTGAAAAATATAATTTCGTGGGTGCCAGCTATCAGCATTTAGCAAATTATCTTCTTTTGTATTCAACAGAATAAAGAAACTCAAATAGGTTTTAAACAAGTGGAAAGTTAAGCATTTTTTTTGGTGAACTGTACCTTTTAGGGGGGTTCCGATACTGGAATTCGAAACCAATCGGTACTGAAATTTTAAAAACGTCCATTTCCCGCGAACATTTGAGCGCTGTTGAGCACGTTTTTAAATAACACACTTTGTAAATACACAAAACACAATTCTTACATATACAAAACTCAATTCGTAAACAAAGTACAATTTGTAAATACACAAAATGCAATTAGTAAACAAAACACAATTCGTTAGTACATAAAATGCAATTCTTACATATACAAAACTTAATTCATAAACAAAGTGCAATTTGTAAATATACAAAACACAATTTGTAAATACACAAAATGCAATTCGTAAATACACAAAACGCATTTCATAAACAAAACACAATTTGTAAATACACAAATTTTCATGAAAACACAAAACGCCATTCGTAAATACACAAAGCAATTCGTAAATACACAAAACACAATTCGTAAATACACAAAACCCAATTCATAAATACACAAAATGCATTTCATAAATACACAAAACGCAGTTCATAAATACACAAAACACAATTCATAAATGCACAAAGCGCAATTCGTAAATACACAAAATGCAATTAGTAAACAAAACACAATTCGTTAGTACATAAAATGCAATTCTTACATATACAAAACTTAATTCATAAAAAAAGTGCAATTTGTAAATATACAAAACACAATTTGTAAATACACAAAATGCAATTCGTAAATACACAAAACGCATTTCATAAACAAAACACAATTTGTAAATACACAAATTTTCATGAAAACACAAAACGCCATTCGTAAATACACAAAGCAATTCGTAAATACACAAAACACAATTCGTAAATACACAAAACCCAATTCATAAATACACAAAATGCATTTCATAAATACACAAAACGCAGTTCATAAATACACAAAACACAATTCATAAATGCACAAAGCGCAATTCGTAAATACACAAAACGCAATTCGTAAATACACAAAACCCAATTCATAAATACACAAAATGCATTTCATAAATACACAAAACGCAATTCATAAATACACAAAACACAATTCATAAATACACAAAGCGCAATTCGTAAATACACAAAACGCAATTCGTAAATACACAACGCAATTCCTAAATACACAAAGCGCAATTCGTAAATACACAAAGCGCAATTCGTAAATACACAAAGCGCAATTCGTAAATACACAAAGCGCAATTCGTGAATACACTAAGCGCAATTCGTGAATACACTAAGCGCAATTCGTAAATAATCAAAACGCAATTCGTGAATACACAAAGCGCAATTCGTAAATACACAAAATGCAATTCGTACAAAACGCAATTCGTAAATACACAAAACACAGTTCGTAAATTTGCAATTCCAATGTGTAATTTCAAAACACAATTTGTACATTGAAACGCATCCAATTCATTGGGGAAATATCATTTATGTTTGTGATTTATGATCTAAAAATGAATAAACAAATTGTGTTTTGTAAATGTGAATTGTGCATGCATGAGTTTTATTTATGAAAAGCGATTATTTTTAAGACTAATCTGGCTCCACATGCTGTTATATTCTTTAAAAATTATATTTGTTTCGCTTAAGAATGTTTAAAGATTATTTCGTCCACATTTTGACTTTTTATTTTTCTGTGCTAATCTAAAACATTACCGCCAACACTTCCTTAACATTGGTATTTTATTGTTAATACTTTATAAGTACATGTAATCAGTTTAAAATCGGATTTAATTTGACGTCTCGTCGATGTTTTAACAGCATCATTTTAAACCCTGGACTGTTTATGTGAATGCAACGTCTTTACATTCAGAAAAATGTGCTGCACTTTTTTTGAAAGTTCCACTCATTAGGGGTCAACGGATTGCCGTCTTTACAACACACAAACCGCAGTGTTTGGCTGTTTTTTATTTTCCTACGCCTGCTTTGTTTCGCAACTGTATCCCGCACTGACGAGGCCTCCTGGTATCTCCGCTCGCCGTGCTAATGGATCGCCATTTATAATTCATAGGGCGGCTGGTCCCCAAGTTAATTTCGCCCCGGGCTCTGTTTATTTCTGCTTTGTACTTTGTTTAAAGTCAGTTGTTGACAACTCTTGAGCATGTCAAACTATCACCGCTAATAATTGCTTAAGGAGATGGGAACTTTTGCAAATGTTGGTTCCAGCTCACACAAAAAAAGTACATTCTCGTCAGCCCATCGCAAACTCTCTCTCTCTCTCTCTCTCTCTCTCTCTCTCTGATGAATTTTTGATTTCTCTCCTTCTCATTCTTAACAAAGATTCCTCTGTAATTCAAAGCAATAGCTCTGAGTGAAAGAATAAAAAGGAATAATGTAGCATTATCCTCAGTGCGCTCAGGCTCCTTTTTTAATGTGCGGTGGGAAATTTGTCAAGCGTGGCTCTTTTCATTGCGTCTCTTTCTGTATTGCTCTCTCCCTCTTTCTCTCCCTCTCTCTCCTTTTTGTTATTGACCAAAGAGATGATGGAGGCAGGTGGATCTAATATGCAGCCGTGCTGTTATGTGAACGCAGCCCACGGCGGTACCTATTTCTGTGGGTCAATGTCGCTTCTTTTCTGATCGCGACAGTGAGCGCGCGCGCCCAGTTGCTTGATTACTCCCAATTAGACAGGCTGTCACTTTCCCCCGGTGCGCGGGACAGGGACCCACCCCGTCCTCGGCGCTTCCCGTCTGAATCGGACGCGCGCGTCTCTGATTGCTGTAGGCTTGAGGGATTATTTTGAATACGAGGAGAAAACAAAAGAAGACTTGACAATATGATCTCTCTCGCATACTTCCGAGGCGGCTGTGAAAAGAGCGTATCATTTCTCTCCCCGAAAAAACCTCCTCAGGGCTCATCCTTCCTCCCACAAACAGCGCCTTCCCACGTCACCTTGTCTCCCTGAGCGCGCGGGGGAAAAAAAAAGCGGGAAGAGCTTCGCGCGCGGCCGTCGTTCAGCAGAGCTGTAATTGTTTAGGAAGGCTGACTTCGTGATAGGTATGAATAATTAATCACGTTCTCTAATTCATAATCATTAGACCCTTTTAATACTCGTCTGATTGTTGACATTGGCGAAATAGGCCACGGTGAAAAGCGCGCGAAAGCGAGAGAGCGACGAAGTCTCGTCAACACTTGTTTACTCAATAAGAGAGGAGTTTGTTTAGCTTTTTGTCATCGTTTTATTTTGAAATCTACTTATCTTAGTACTTTTATATACCCGTGTTGACTTTAAAATGAAGTTTTACCCGAGCGCTGGCTGCTTTTTTTTTTATTCGGCTCCGCTCGCTCAGAATAGCGGACTCAAAAGCAACGTGTTTTTTGTGACTAGCTGAGGTTAGCTTTCATCTTGCTATCTGCAGGGGAGCAAACAGTAGCAAGAGCAGAAACAAGTCACGGAGTCTTTATATTTAATTCTGTTAAATATTCATGAGGATTCCATCGCGTGTGATGTGTCAAAGGGTGTTTGTCTATTAGCATGAGGAGGCAAATATTTAAAACAACACAAAGTTTCGGAGTTGGATGCGTAGCATAGCATGATAGCGTGTGGTCCTTGCGACAGTGTGTTTTGTCAGAGATTAAGAGCAGACTAAAAACCTGTACGCATTTTTTTCTATTCACTCTAATCAGAATTTTAGTTTAGTTTCTACTACGACGACAACCTCGGTTAACTATCCACCGCCTTGTCTCTGTCAGGTTTTAATGGCGGTAAAGGCTGTGCCCCTGTCTGAGTCGCCCTAAGGCACACGTCACAAACGGACAGGACGACGGGTTTTGGTGCTATAATTGCCATCTCCGCCAAACCCTTGCACACTGTGATTAAACAAAAAAAAAAAAAAGCTCAGCCACCTCATACCTCGCAGGCAAAACAACACGCTTCTTAGAGACTGATTTGTCGTGCCCCTTTTCATGCGTTTTGTGATTTAGGGAGGCCCGAGATGTGAAAACACGACTTCATTTTAAGCTGATCAGTTCTGCTGTGGGTTATCAGAGGTCAGCAGGAGTTATAGATTCATATGTGAATATTATCGTCTATTTTTTGGACCAAAATTGATCCGCCTGGATCTGTTTTAAGATAAACAAAACTTAAGACCACTTGGAAATTCTAAGTTGTTATGCAAAGACTGGATATTTTTAGTTATGAGTTTGAGTGTAATGTTAATTTTTATTTCAGTTTATTAATGTGAAGTAAGATTACTAAACATAATGTAATTTAGAGCTGTTTTTTCTTCTTCAGAAAATGCAACAGGTCAAAATAACAATTGGTTATGTCCCCCCTAAGAGTGAATACAAACATGTCTGGAAACATGCTGTCTTTTTATTATCGTATGTATAAAAATGATCTAAATTATCAACTTTTTCCCCTTTATTTTTATGCCAAGTACAAATTACATTGTTTATGTTTATACATATCATTGTTTATACAGATATATATATATATATATATATATATATATATATATATATATATATATATATATATATATATATATATATATATATATATATATATATATATATATATATATCAACCCACTTCAACAAACCCTAAATACACTGCCTAAATAAAGATAGTAAAAACGAAAAGTAATAATAAAAGCTATAATAATAGAAGAAAAAACTCCAAAATTTTATAAAATAAAAAAGAAAAATAAATAAATAAATACATAAATAAATAGTGTGACAGCAGTAATGGGTGATACGATCAGGGAAAATGCTGTGCTATTTTATAATGGTAGGTTAACATTGAAGAAGCTTGAGGTTCGGGACAAAGATAGAAAAGACAAAAGGATTAAAGAAAAAAAAGATTCCAGTTAAATACAAGACAGTCACATTATTTCCCAGGAAGTACACTTCTAGCAGAGAAATAGGATAATAAGGGTTGCCAAATATGAGAATTTGCTAGAACCTCTAATTGAATATGAACTTTTGTCCAAGTATAAATTTAACATCAGATCTTGAAGCCAGTGTGACGCTTTAGGGGGATTTAAATATTTCCAGTGTAAATGATCAACTTTATTTAGAATTTAGATGAAATGTCATCAGTAGGTTAAAAAAAATGCATTTTACGGCAACAACTGTTGTACTTCCAGAAAAACTGAGATTTGTTAAGTGGTGTGTTATTTTTGAGGATAGAAAAAGCTGTTAAGCTGTCTTTACATAGTTATTAACTTGGTCATTGGTAGGCCCACATGGAATCTGCGTGTGCAGAAATCTGCAGATTTTTTGCCCATCGAGTCTGTATTTACTTGTGTAAATGTGTGTAAATTTGTATTTATTCAGTTTTTTTCATTCACTAATATTATTGTGATATAGTAATAGTAATATTAAAATGTTCATATCAATTATTTACAATAACGTTTGTAAAGTAATGTCTTTCAGTATATATGAGACTTTCTTTGTTTACCAAATAAGTGAACCTAATTGGATTTGCATTGTAAACATGAATTAAAAGCTAAAAATGTATTATTTTTTATTTCCTGTATTACATTTTTAGTTATGATACTCTTAAAATCATTCTGCATGAATCAGCAGATTTTTTATTTTTCTTATACAAAATTCTCAGCACAAATAGCAAAAAATATCTGCAGATTCTGTCTGGCCCTAGTCATTGGCTTCTGAGACTGAAAATAGGAGCTCAAATTTGGTTATAAAAATATGAATTCATAAAAAGATACTCAAAAAGCTTTTTTTTTTTTTTTTTTTTTTTTTTTTTTTTTAGCTACCTAAGAAGTGACAATACAATATTTGGTTTTAATTAAGTCTTTGACAGATTCTAAATTAAATGTTATGATATTTGGGTCAATAATGGAATGTTGAACTTTGGTGTCCAAATCAAATTAATTTGACAAAAGTGATTATAGAAAGCAAATGGCATGCATATGTGCTGATTTCAAATGTCAACGATATGTTAACAATATGCTTATGCTGACTTATTCTATAAAATAAGTGATCATACCAAATTTGATGGTATTTTAAATGATTAAAACTCACATTTTTTTGTGGGTGTTTTCTGTAAATCTTGATAAATGTATGTAATTTTATTTTTAAGGAACAATTCATGATATTAATCAACAATATACTATGAGTTTTAGCTCAATTATGGCACAATGATTTGCTTAATAATAGCTATTAAGGTTATAGTTTTGGATTTGAGTCTTGAGTAGGATTATGAACCTAGAATCAGACAGAATATGTACAGTTGAAGTCAGAATTATTAGCCCCCCCCTTTGAATTATTTTTCCTTTTTTAAATATTTCCCAAATGATGTTTAACAGAGCAAGGAAACTTTCACAGTATGTCGGATAATATTTTTTCTTCTGGAGAAAGTCTTATTTGTTTTATTTCAGCTAGAATAATTGGATTTTTTAAAACTTATTTTAAGGTCAAAATTATTAGCCCCTGTAAGCAATTTTTTTTCAACTGTCTACAGAACAAACCATCTTTATACAATAAAGCCTAATAAATAATAATAAATAAATGCCTAGTTAACCTAATTAACCTACTGTAGTTAAGCCTTTAAATGTCACTTTAAGCTGTATAGAAGTGTCTTGAAAAATATCTAGTCAAATATTATTTATTGTCATTATGGCAAAGGTAAATAAATAAGTTATTAGAGATGAAACCTATTATGTCTACAAATGTGTTGAAGAAATATTTTCTCTGTTAAACAGAAATTGGGGAAAAAATAAACAGGGGGTCCAATAATTTTGACTTTAACTGTACTTAAGTAATGCTTTTAAAGGGATTCTACACAATCAGATTATTGTTTTTTTTCATATGATTAGGTTTACATAGTAGTAGTAAGACAAAATCAGAGCTACTCTAACAAAATTATGTAAGATCACGGAGCAAAAAAAAGAATAATTAATGTAAAAACATAAAATAAACTGTAAGAATCGAGGATGTCATTCAGAATAATCGATTCAGTTGTTTAATTAAGTGTGTAATTAGTTTTGCAGCACCATTTAATGTTAATCATATATTTATATAAATATATAAATTTAATTTTCCATATTCAAAATTCTCATTTATATATACAATTGCTGAAAAAGCTATCTGACTATTCTGTACATATGCAAATTAGTATAAAAATAAATGAATTAACTGCATTTTTACTAATTGTTTAATTTCTTTTCTTAGTGCTTTGACGTTTTGACAGAACCCGCTGGAAGAATTATTATCCTCAGAATAGCCGGAGAAAGCACAAACACAAACATCCTATTAGGCTGTGAATTACTGGCCATGTTAATGTATGTAAGTGAAACATCCCACTGTTTCCAATTAATATGTCATGCTGTGTTCGCTCCCCTCTGCAGCCGCTCGTGCTATTAGTGGATTAATACCCGCGCTCTACACCATCACAATCATCTAGACACGGGTTAATTAAACATTTACATACAAACACTCAGCAATCTTTTGTCCGCGGTAATTTACACCATCGATATGCTTTTATACGAAACAAAAGGAGGAGCACGTGCTCGCCTCAAACATACTAATTGGCACCATGCTGGCTCGCTGAAGTGCATTGTGGAGAGGATGAGGAGGGCAGCTTGATTCACGCAAACAGGACAAGATAACTAAAGACAAAAATACACCTTATACAATACGCCAATGCTTTGTGATCGTGCTGCTCTGTGGCAGTAACAAACCTTAAGGGGGCGATGATGTCTTTAAATGTCATTACATCAGCATACTGGCAAAACGCGGGCTCTTTTCTTGTACAATGGTGTAACTCACAAGGTAGTCGTTGGAGAAATTACTGGTCAGGACTTTTTCTTAAAAGGAACTCGGTGGCACCTCTTATCCAAACCACATTAATATAAGGCCCCGTTTACACTAGTGTGTTTTAGTTTTAAAACTGTGTTTTAGAATGAAAACGATCCGCGTCCACACTCGCGTTTTACCCAGCGTTTCTGAACTGCTCTCCGTCCACACCAAAACGCTGAAAACGCACATCACGTGACCACACACACACTCTCGGGCAAGCGCTGCAGCCCATCTACCCAGATGAGAGCTGTGCTAGTCGGACTACTCATCAAGCATCTCCCGCTGGATCTAATCTCACTATATTTATTAAACGTGATATTTCATTCATCTTATTGTCTTTATGTAACGACATATTCCCTGACTTTGGGCATTGGAATCTATTACTTGTTCTCAGGTAACGTGTTTTGGCTGAGCGCAAAGATAAGTTAATGAATAATGTAACCACGTAGCCTATTCTGTATATTGACTGATCACTTGCCTTTATTTCCTATAATGTTTAAACTTATTGTATGTTATACTTTTATAATGGCCATTATCGATTATTACAACTGATTTTCAGCAAAGGAAAGGGTGTGTTTCGTATTTACACTGAAATTGAAAGGAGGCAGTTGTTATCGGCTCCGTTTTGTTATAAATATCCACACAGTGAAGATGACGGTCATGCAGCACGACGCCTCAGCATTTTTGCTGTCTAAGTTGCTAATATTAAAATGAAAATAGGCAGTTCCTTAAATCATGTTTACATTTTATTGTTGAGAAAGTGAAACAACGTAGCCAGGGTGATGTGAATGAAGTTATAGAGTACACTGTTCCCTTTGAAGATTTACCCGTGTCCTCGGTATAGTCTGTTTTCCAAATCAAACTGAGAAGAAGAGACTGCAGCCTCGATCATACTTGCGAAGTCTGAACTTACACGGAGAGAATGCAGGACTGAACTGTGTGTGTTAAGCTACTTAATATTCAGGAAAAGCCCCAATCAGAGAGGCGAATGTCTGCAGCACCGCCTCCGTTTTCAGATGTCTCCGTTTTCCATTATCCACACTGAGACGGAGCAGCAGCGTTTCAGAATGAAAACTGCCTCTCCAGCGTTTTCGAAACGCTCCGTTTTCGGCGCTCGAGAACTCCGGCGTAGTGTGGACGGATGGCGTAACCGTAGCAAAACTTATGCGTTTTCAAACTAAAACGCATTAGTGTAAACGGGGCCTTAGTTAACCGCTTCAGAGGAAACTCACTTCTACAGAAACGTGGGAAACCTTTCAATTAAGCCTGTAAAATATTGCTTAGATTCAGTCCTTTAAAGTGAATTCATTTTATGTGAGACCTGTTCGATGGGCGCTGAAAATGAAGCAGTGTTAAAAAATGATGGGTTCCCCACACAATTCCTTCATCTCGTCTCATTGCAAGTCGATTTAGGCCCCGTTTACACTAGTGCGTTTTAGTTTTAAAACGGCGTTTTAGAATGAAAATGATCCGCGTCCACACTCGCGTTTTACCCAGCGTTTCTGAACTGCTCTCCGTCCACACCAAAACGCTGAAAACGCACATCACGTGACCACACACACACTCTCAGGGAAGCGCTGCAGCCAATCTACCCAGATGAGAGCTGTGCTAGTCGGACTGCTCATCAAGCATCTCCCGCTGGATCTAATCTCACTATATTTATTAAACGTGATATTTCATTCATCTTGTTGTCTGCATCTAACGACATATTCCCTGACTTCGGTCACTGGAATCTATTACTTCTCAGGTAACGTGTTTAGGCTGAGCGCAAAAATAAGTTAATGATTAATGTAACCACATAGCCTATTCTGTATATTGACTGATCAATTGCCTTTATTCCCTATAATGTTTAAACTTATTGTATGTTATACTTTTATAATGGCCATTATCGATTATTACAACTGATATTCAGCAAAGGAAAGGGTGTGTTTCGTATTTTCACTGAAATTGAAAGGAGGCAGTTGTTATCGGCTCCGTTTCATTATAAATATCCACACAGTGAAGATGACGGTCATGCAGCACGACGCCTCAACATTTCTGCTGTCTAAGTTGCTAATATTAAAATGAAAATAGGCAGTTCCTTAAATCATGTTTACATTTTATTGTTGAGAAAGTGAAACAACGTAGCCAGGGTGATGTGAATGAAGTTATAAAGTACACTGTTCCCTTAGAAGATTTACCCGTGTCCTCGGTATAGTCTGCTTTTACATATCAAACTGAGAAGAAGAGACTGCAGCCTCGATCATACTTGCGAAGTCTGAACTTACACGGAGAGAATGCAGGGCTGAACCGTGTGTGTTAAGCTACTTAATATTCAGGAAAAGCCCCAATCAGAGGGGCGAATGTCTGCAGCCCCGCTTCCGTTTTCAGATGTCTCCGTTTTCCATCATCCACACTGAGACGGAGCAGCAGCGTTTCAGAATGAAAACTGCCTCTCCAGCGTTTTCGAAACGCTCCGTTTTCGGCGCTCGAGAACTCCGGCGTAGTGTGGACGGTTGGCGTAACCGTAGCAAAACTTATGCGTTTTCAAACTAAAACGCATTAGTGTAAACGGGGCCTAAGAATAATAGTGTTGGTTGTGATGTTGTAGTAGTAACTACTGCTAATTAATCATATCAAGAATGCAAGTATTGAAATTTTACTTTTATAATTTCATAGATTGAATGTAATAACAGTGTTTCCTCTGGGATTTTTTTCCAGCTTTGGCAGCAGGGCTTTTTACACAGATCTACCTACTACCTGTGGCGTTATTTCAATGACAAATGTCGTGGATGCAGTATTACAATTCGAGATCGCATTTATGTAATAGCCACAAGCATGCAAATCTCTTTGCTTGCACGCCGATTTCCGCTGCTCGTGCACAAAACTTCTTGCAATCCCCCTTAAATATACGCTGCTCAAGCGCAGATCTTCTTGTGCGCTCTCAAATAAACGCTGCTGAAGTGCGATTTAGTGCGTTTATGTAACGAGTATGTCTCCAGCATTTATTAGATTTGCTAGGAATATTTATGAATGTCTTCAATAGACCTACAGAGTAGCATTAATGCGTCCTGAAGTAAAGTGAAACGGCTATATGTCGTGTTTGCTGGCCTCATGCAAGCCAGTCAGTCACCCAGCTCGTAACCTTAAAGGGTTAGACAGATGACGCACAGCACTACTACGGTCGGTTAGAGAAAAGTTTGTGCTGTTAAAATTCACTTTCCCTTTGATACGTTTTTGTGGGATTATTACCAGCTATTAAAAATAAAAAAACTTGAGAATGAGTTGAGAACATTGAATGAGAAGCTTGTATTGTAGCCGTGGCGGGATGAATTTTGGCGTGGCGCCCCACCATGTAAGAATGAATGTAGTGAAAACCATGAATAATATAGCCAGTGTCTGATAGACATCATAGTGGTTAGACCAGGGATGGGCAAACTTGATCCTCGAGGGCCGTGTCCCTGCAGACTTTTGCTCCAACCCTAATCAAAACACACCTGCCTGTAGCTTTCTAGTGATCTTGAAGACTCTGATTAGTGTGTTCAGGTGTGTTTGATTAGTGATGGAGCAAAAGTCTGCAGGGACACCGCCCTCGAGGATCAAGTTTGCCCATCCCTGGGTTAGACATTGATATTTGGTTGATTTTAGGTTTGATGTTGACGTCGGTCTAATTTTGGGTTCTGACATCTGATTTTTATATCCAAACAAAATGCAACATTCCGCCACGTTGGAGTATATACAGTTGAAACCAGAAGTTTACATACACTCTATCTTTTTTTTAAATGTCTGATGGTAAATCATACTAAACATTTACTATTTTAGGTATGTTAAGATTAATAAATAGATAATTAAGTAGATAAATTACCTCCATTGTTTACATTTGCTAAATGCCAGAATAAGGAGAGAATTTTATTTATTTATTTTTTTTGAGAATTTTTTATTAACTTCTTAACTTTCTAATTTCCTTGGTATTTTTTAGCTTTGCTTTTAAACTTGCTTCAGTATTTCTACACACTGTTCTTTCTTCATGATGCCATCTATGCTGTGAAGTGGACCAGTCCCTCCTCCAGCAAACAGCCCCACAACATGATGCTGCCGCCCCCATACTTCACAGTTGGGATGGTGTTCCTAGGCTTGTAAGTTTTCCCCTTTGTCATCCAAATGTAACACTGGTCATTATGGCCAAACAGTTCAATCTTAGGGCGCTTTCACACCTACACTTTTGTTTCGGAACGTATCTCGTTTGCCCAGTTAGCGCGGTTCGATTGGCATATGTGAACAGGGCAATCGCGCTCTGTTCCGCGCCAAAGTAATCGCTCCAAGATCGCTTGAATGAGGTGGTCTCGGCTCGTTTGAAACGAACCCTGGAGCGGTTCGATTGCAGTGAGAAAGCGATCCGATCCGAGCGCGGTTATATCACAGTGTTTTATGGATATGTAATAGGCCTATGGCTATATGAAGAGAGTATTATGAGTAGGGCGGGAAGTTTCGCGAGTCTCCGGAGGCCCGCAAATGAGTGATGATCTCCCGGTAATCTCGCGTCTCTCTCCCAGTCCTCAAATAGGCATCGTCGCGCACCCTTCTCACCCCTCCCCACCGTGTCTCTCCTCAGACACGTCACGCGCGCACCCTGTCAATCACCACCAAACCACCACCTCTCCTGACAGCTGAGCGGGACGCTGCAAAATAAACCCTGACACTCTGACCAATGTAAGGAGAGTTTACTCGCACGTGACTTGTTTTAGCTCTTTTGGTCCGATTAGAAACTTTGCAGTGTGAAAGCGAACCGCTCCAAGAGCAAAGAGCAACAATGTAACAATTTTAATCTCTGTTTCGGAACAACTGAATCGATTCACAGGTGTGAAAGCACCCTTAGTTCCATCAGACCACAGGACATGTCTCCAAACATTACTCTTTTCCCCAGTGTCATTTAGCGAATTGTAATCTGGCTTCTTTGTTAATTCTAGCTTGTTGATTTTTCCATGTTGTCACACAAGGAAGCAGTGTGTGTTTGAGGTTTTCCTTCAATACTATTCTACAGTTGTGCCTCCAATTAACTCAAATGTTGTCAATTAGCCAATCAGAAACTTCCAAAACCTTGTCACCATTATCTGAGCTTTTTCAGAGGCAGAATCATTTTATTGTACGTAAACTTGACCTTTAAGAAAAGTTAGAACAATTTCTCAAAAGATATCTCTCATTATTCTGGTATTAAGCAGAACAGAAACTAATGTGATAATCCTCACTTACCTTAAAGAGAAAAAGTTTAGTCACATTAACATCTGACTTTTTAAAAATGGTTATGTGCCTTTTTATACAGTGTATGTAAACTTGTACTGTATTACTCCACTGTATTACAATTATATGTATTACACTGTATTACTCCGTCCACAACGAAAGCAGCAAGAGCAATGAAGTAGCTGGAAGTCATTCGTTTTCAATGGGAGCCAGTAACGTTAAGCGTTATCTTCTCCGGTTTTGGCGTTGAAGAGTAAAATCAATCTGCTGCATCTAAAGCCATTGCTGTGTCTTTAATATAATGTAATTACCCCAGGGGTTGAAATCCAATACAACTAGTAACTATATAAGCTACTATAGTAACTATATAGTATATAGTAGCTATAAACAACTAATTTTTTCTCTTTAGTAGGTTATGGCTAAAATATGGTGACTCTTATGGTTTAATCCAAAAAAATAGATTTTTGTAAATTACCAGTCGACCCCCCCCCCCCCCCCTTCATTGTCCTGCGACCCCTTGGGGGGGTAAGTAGTTGTATTCAGCTAAACGCCTCTCAGTGATTTCTACAAAGGTATTTTAAAATTCACTAATTTTCTCTCACTTCATATCTCATAATTTTGGTGTATCCAGTCATTATCAATTTCACATCACATGACTTTACCCAAGCGTCATTTAACTTTTGTGCCAGAAATTGGCTTAATGCACCAAAGATGTGAAAAAACAAGTCTTGATTTTCGGTGATTGGCCCACGAGGCTGACTGAAATGCTTTGAGAAGAGCGCTGTCTTCTTCCTGTGGTTTCGCAACGCTGTTTTTCTGCACAGCCGGCATCAGTTCACATGAGACACTCGGCAAGCTGATGTTTCACTCAAACTATAGCACTTCCAAATGAAATCTCCCCTTTTTTCTTTTTATGCCAAATGCCTCAAAGGATACGAGTGGAAACAGAATTACGTTTATTGTTTTCCTATAGTTCCTCTTGTCTACCGAGAGAGCAGGAGTGGGATTTTGGCCATTGGCAAAGACAGACGAATCTTTCATCTTTTTTTTTTCTCTACTGACTCTCAGATTTTGATGTCGAGATGTAATTCTGATCAAACATGGCAGAATAAACCGATCACATAGAGAGCTCTATGATGGTATGTTGGGTTTTATATAGTGGCATATCAAATCATTTAGCCTATACAATTCTTACAGTAAACTTGCTCAGCTATTCTTATGCACTAGGGTATTCATTCATTCACTTTCCTTTGGCTTAGTATCGGCTTGGGATGGGTACATGAGTGGCTTATAAGTGGTGTGATATCAGTCTCTGACAAGGTGCAGCTGGTCAGTGCAATCAAACTAGATGTGTGAGCAGGCGTGAGTGTCTCGGAAAAGTGCATGTATGAATATGTAGTCCTGGGAAATGCGGAATTGTAGTCCTGATGTTCGAGTGAGAACCAGCGGTCTCTGGAGAGCGATCGCTGGTTGTGTGACAAATACGAATTTGTTTTTTTATCATGTAATATTTTAATGTAAATCCATTTGGCCACGAAATAGCCATAAGTTGCTGATGTGGCAATAAATATGTAATAAATAAATAAATGGACTATTATGAACTTGGAATGACAGAATTACTTTTATTCAAAATGTTAACATTACATGTGAAGAATAAAAGATGAGCGTTTTGTGCTGATTGTGTATGTTTCGTATCGTTTATGAACCCAAATAAGGTCTAAATGTATGGTTTGGGTATTTTTTTATTTGTAATTGATAACATTTCAGAGACAGTTGGCTATTTCATATTTAGCATTGATTTGTAGCTATAATCGAATCCTGTTTATGTAAAGCATTTGTTTAGTAAGAAGTGCTTCTCATACGATATGTGAACTTCAATCAAGAATGACGTCGACTGCAACTTTGTCAAAAACTACGCCTATCAAAAGTGTACCATTGGTAACATTTGGCAGTGGAGACACAAGCCTGATAAAAGGTGACCCATGCTGTACACTCAGTGGAAACAAGACATTTGGAAAGGGGGCAAAAAGAGGTAAAATATGTACATGTGTACCGAACTGTAGCATTCAATGGAAACGGACTATTAAATCACCTTTCCTCCACTTCCTGATCCTCGGTATGAACTTTGGTAGATCGTATTGACCTTATACACGTACCTTAATGCAGGCATGTCCAAACTCAGTCCTGGAGGGCCGGTGTCCTGCAAAGTTTAGCTCCAACCCCAATCAGACGCACCTGGGCTGGCTAATCAAGCTCTTACTAGGCTTTCTAAAAACATCCTTCCAGTTGTGTTGAGGCAAGTTGGAGCTTAAGGCCGTACTCACACTAGGTACAGTTGCCTCAAACCGGGCCAAAGCACGCTTGTCCCCCCTCCCGTCTCCCCCGACGGCCCGCGCTCACACCATACCGGGCCACGGCACGCTTACGTCATCGCTGCTGCGCTGTTCAGAAGCGCTCTCTATGGCAAGCCTTTTTAGCATTTAAATCTTTGTTCTGACTCCATAAATATATTTAGAGATATCTCTAATTATATTTTGACTAGTCATAATTATAATTCGACTAGTCAGAATAACAATTAGAGATATCTACAATTGCAAATGTACTAGTACGAAATCAGATTGGAGATATCTGCAAATATATTATGACTAGTCATATTCCTCCATTGACTTCCATTGAAAAATATTTGCAGATATCTAAATGAGTTTTGACTCGGCACAATTGTAATTAGAGATATCTCTAACTGAGTTTTTACTAGTCATACATTTGGAGATGTCTTTAATTCGTAATATTTAGAGATATTTACAAATATATTTGAAGATATCTCTAATTAATTTACTAATAGTCGAATTACAGTTGTAGATATCTTGAATTGGATTTTTGACGAGTCAAAACTCAGTTAGAGATATCTGCAAATATTTTTCAATGGAAGTCAATGGAGGAATATGACTAGTCATAATATATTTGCAGATATCTCCAATCTGATTTCGTACTAGTACAATTGTAATTGCAGATATCTCTAATTGTCATTCTGACAAGTCGAATTATAATAATGACTTGTCAAAATATATAATTATATCTCTAAATATATTTATGGATAGTCAGAACAAGGTTTAAATGTTAAAACGGCTTGCCATACGCTCTCATTTAGCAGCACAGTGAAGATTTCTCTAGTTATATCCTTTCAGTCGTTTGTTATGCAGTGACATGCAGTCAAATATTTCGCCAAACAGTCCTTAGGGATGCGGGGACACACAGTCAGATATTTTACCGAACAGATCCGCCACTTTTGGCGCTCATAAACAATCATTAAGCTCTCGTGCTGCAAGAATGAGGAGATCTGCTGAAGGCGCGCAGCTGGCGTGCTGTGAGGAGTTCTCGTCTTTAATAAACTACGGCAGTTTGCGATCACGGAACAGTAAGAATGATTAATAAATCCATATCAAAAAGTCCCTTAAAAGTCACGTCTCGCTTTCGGTTTCGGGCTTTGGCACGTTTCGCGCTCACACACAAGCGTACCGCGCCAAAGCCCAAGTGTACCGCGCTCAGGCACACCTCTTCCAACCGGGCCAGGGCCGGCCAAGTGAACCGTGCTTGAGCCCGATTCAACGCACTCACACTTCTCAAACGATCCGGGAAACGGGCCTGGGCACGGTACGGATGGCATAGTGTGAGTAGGCCCTAAATCTGCAGGACACCGGCCCTCCAGGACCAAGATTGGACATCCCTGCCTTAATGTATTAACTTATTGAAATGTGATTAGCTGATTGGATATATGCATGAACAAAGTTAAAAGCTTTACCTAATTGAGAACTTAGTGAGTCTCATGGTTTATGCATAACTTTTTTTTTTCTATTTTTTAACCAACTGCTTAATTAATTGAATGTCCCAGACAGCGGTATAGAGGTTGAACAGGTGTCGTTGAGCAGGGACAGAGACATATTTGAAGAATTGATTAATTTCCCACATCGTTTGATGAGGCGTGTCTCATTAATGCATCTAAGATGGCGCTCTCAGGCAATGCAGATCATTCAGCTGGGACCAAAAGCACCTCTAGGTATTCTGGACGAGCACCATTTTAGACACACACACACATATGATCACAACATAGACACAAACAGCCAGCGCTCCCAGAAGTCTTTTATATCTTTGCCAAGCATCGGAGCCTAGGGTGGGATTCTCATTCTCCCAAATCCTGAAGGGCTCTTATTGTGTACCAACAGCGGTGTCTGTCCCTCAAACATGTGGTGTCAGTAAACAACATGTTTAAGCCTAAAACAATGTGAGTCCCCGATGACTCAAATTATTTATGAAATCAAACAGAATCCGGCTGTCAGCCATTTGGGACTTTCCTTCCCGATCCTTTTTGACATTCTTGTGGATCTTGTTTTCTCCTGTACGTCGTTTCATCTTGCACTCCTAAAATTCAGAAGCGACAGCAGTATCTCAGAGTGAGATTGTTCATTTGATAGAAATAGAAAGGTGTTAGTCTGTTGAAAAACTCTTAGAGGTTTTTTGCATAATGTTATTACTCATCTGGCTTTTATACCAGGTAGTTATAGGAACTAGCCACTATTTTTTTCCTTGAGCCATTTTTCAGGTTGAATTCGCGTCATTAGAAGGAACTCTGACGTGATGTAAGTAGGCCAACGATACAATTTGGAGATGAAATATAAACAAGTTTAAAAGAGCAAATGTATGAGGGCACCTATGACAACTTAGCCGAGAAAAGTCCAGTGTTTTGTATGGTATAGTACATATTTGCCTTGTCAACATACCCATTTTCACTGTTAGTTCCTATTGTTCTTGGTAAGACTCCCACTCTGAAGTAGAAGTTGATTTAGGCCCAATTCTACCCATTAGCTCTTCCCCTTACCCCAGGGGTCGGCAACCCAACATGTTGAAAGAGCCATATTGGACCAAAAAAAAACAAAAAACAAATATGTCTGGAGCCGCAAAAAATGTAAAGCCTTATATAAGCCTTATAATGAAGGAAACACATGCTGTATGTATCTATATTAGCTATATTAGCCTACTAAAAAAATGAGTAAGTTGTCTATAAATACATAATGAGCCTTCATGATTAAATAGCCACTAAAATAAGGTGGTTGGTGTTTATTTCGTTGTCATTTAAACACTTCAGCACAGCCTCTGGTCTTTCAGTGGTATTAATTTGATAATTTCTTCTTGCGGCCCATCAGAGTTCACATACCTGCATAAAAGCGCGTTGAATATCGGTCAAATCACAGGCAATTTAGTATGCTGGCACTGAATTAATGTCCTTGGTTTGCTGATCGTTGATGTTACCTGCCATTTTAATAGCCCTTTCCTTCACTGTCTTTGCGGAGAGAGGTATATCTTTAATTTTTTGTATTACCTTGATTTTGTTTTTGAATTCTGCAAATAGGTGTTCTAATATGTTGAATGACTCCATGTAGTCACCATCTGTGAACGGTTTTCCATGCTTTATTATCTTCCGGTTTGTTTACAACAGCCACCTGCCTGGCATCCCGCCCTGCTGATAGAAACGTGTGTCGCAGGTTATGACGCAAATCTTCGTTGACAGAAATGTTGAAATTAAATATTAATTCTACACACTTTTACAGCATTTGAAAACGTTAAAAATGTTTGTCCTGCTATAGAAATCATATTAAAACTGAAAAAATATATTAAACTCCCCCATCTTTCTCCATTTTCAAACATTTTTGAAAAAGCTCCAGGGAGCCACAAGGGCAGCGCTAAAGAGCCGCGGGTTGCTGACCCCTGCCTTACCCCTACGACTCGTTTTGCGCATTCACATCTAGGGCTAGGGGTGTCCCTATTCTCTTTAGCTTGAAGGCGTAGGGTTATGAAAAGTATTGAGTTGTACGTTTTTAAAAACGTCAATTTCCCGCTAACATTTGAGCCATGTTAAGAATGTTCTGAAACGCAACATAAATGAGTCTGGTTCACATCGGTTCACAGATACATAGACACTGGAGCATTTCAAAGCCACGTATATCAGCTGGTCTGTCCATGAGCTGACATACGAGCGATTCGCTGATGGATGGACTAATCTATGCAACATTGAAATGGTCCAGTGTCCGAGTTTCTGTGTTTGCACTTGGTGAGCAGCAGTGAAGATTGGTGAACCGATGACCAATCACAACCAGTCACAGTCATTTCTGTTAATCAGCGGTGTTTAAAGGGTCACAAAACACCAAAACACATTTTTTGAGCTGTTGACAGTCGTATATGTGTCCCACACTGCTAAAAACACTATTAGGACACCTATATTTCACTAAAAAATGTAAATTGGTTGTTTTTGCGTTATTTCAAGCAAATTCGTACTTCCGGTTTGAAACGAATTTTTGAAGCTGCGTCACGGCCATGACATATTAGCGTGTATTCCAGCGTGTAGACTGGACGTCTGTACCTGAGTGTGTCTTATTACGTCTTTATTTATTAGTCACAGTGCTTAAACTAAAGACACATCACGTTGTGTTGGCAAAACAAGCGTGAAGTGTTGCTTTTATAGTTTGCTGCAGTTAAGTTTCGTTTTCATTTTCTCTCTGTGAGAGCTCAGACTCAAGTGTGGATTACAGTGTACGTGACGCGCGACAACAATAACTTACGTGTCTTAGGAGGAACATTGTTTACCTGAGAGCTGTTCTCATCTGCAAACGCTGAGATCCGGATTCGCTTGTAATCTCCTCTTAATAAAGAAGCGGCTGTAGTTGCTGGTGATTGTCCTGTCTCTACAGATTTGGTAAGTGAGCGAGTAGTGCTCTTTGTTTATTCAGTTTGTTCGTATCGCTCCACAACCAAACTTTAACCTCGTGTAGGCCGAGTGCATCTAAGTTTCCGGGAAATGCGGAGGGTTTTTTTTTTCTCATTCGCCGTGCGATATCAAACATTGCATGAAAAATACACGCTTAGAGCAGTTCCTCGAATCAAATATCTCGTTTGTCGCGAGGGGCATGAATGAATTCCCTGAATGAAAGAGCCAAACTGCAGTTAAAGTCCACCATTTAATAATTTGGCAAATAATTCGACTACAGATGTCCATGTAGGTTAAACACCATCACTTTCTCCTGTGTGTTTGTGTGTATTTTGACCCTGAAACTTGCGCGTGCCCAAATAGACACTCCCACACCATCCCACTTTTCTTCCTCCGACACTCCCCCCTAAACAGAGCTGGACACGCCCACTTTTCTGACTTTTTCCAAAGTAGAGGTGTGAAAACACCCTGCTGAAACGAGGGGGTTTCATGGCCCTTTAAGTACGTGCTCAGTTGTTAGCAGGAAATGTATGTTTTTAAAATGTCAGTACTGACTGGTATCGAACTCAATACTTTTGACAACCCTAGTTTGAACCCTAAAAAATATTTGCAGATGGCAGAAGACAAGCCCCATATATTTTAGCAGGGATTAACGTGAATGAGTCTTTGCAATCATCACTAGGTAAATCTGTACAGAGTACACTAGTCACACACCTACGAGTCTGACAAGTCAGAGCAGCAAATGCAAGGAGTCATCTGCTTTGTTTGTTGGCAAAGATCTAATTGGAACACATGTAGCCCTTTCAAGTGTCTTGACTGAGACTCTGCGAGGCTTTTTGTGCAGACTGCTCCAAGTTTAAAGGCCTGAATAATTTAACCTGTGGGACCACTGGACCTGCTGCACCCCGCACATTTCAAAGTTCGCAGGGCTTGTCAGTGCAGCCTGCAGCTCCCAGGGCGTTCGCCTGCAGTGAGCAGCTGCTACAGATGGTACGCTCACTTTGTCATAGAGCTTCACAGGGCAATTAACAAGTCCCCCTTTTCCAAGGATGAAGAACACTCATTTGGCTGCAGAACGATATGCATTGGGGGCGTCTTCCTTCTTATGTTGACCTCAATGTAACCTTTAGCATGCTATCAGTCTGCCCAGGTTTCAAGCTAGCATAGGCACACTCTCGGAAATAATGCTGTCTCTGAGGCGGTAACTTTTATTTTTACAGGTTTGTGCCTAAAGTGTCCATAATATATAACAAGTGTACAGTCTGAAAAGGTAACAGTGACAGTTTGTGCCTTTTTTAGAGAGTGTACAGAATCTTCTTTAGATGACTCATGACTTTTATGTATCTGCGATGGCAAGCCAACCCCGCGTGTTCGTTTTGCAGGATTTGTTATCTGGGTCAAGTTTAGAGTAAAATTAAAGAAACTACAGATGATTCTCTGTTAGACTAATATCGACAGACTTCTGAACGTGAAAATAAACTCGTGTCCGCTTTAACAGAACAGCACACTTAGAGAGAAAGAGAACAACATTCATTCATTCATTTTCTTTTCAGCTTTGTTGCTTTATTAATCCAGAGTCACCACAGCAGAATAACCCCCAACTTATGCGGCATATGTTTTTTATGCAACCTTCTAGCTGCAACCCATCACTGGGAAACATCCATACACACTCATTCACACACACACTACGGGCAACTTAGCTTACCTAATTCACCTGTACCGCATGTCTTTGGACTTGTGGGGGAAACCGGAACACCCCGAGGCAACCCACGCCAACAGGGGGAGAACATGCAAACTCCACACAGAAATGCCTACTGACCCAGGCTCAAACAAGTGACCTTTTAGCTGTGAGGCGATTGTGCTAGCCACTGCGACACCATGCTGCCCTCAGACAACAACATATTGTAGTAAAAAAAAAAACTTGAAAAAGCGACTCATGCCCATTATTGATACGTACACTATATACATTTCTGGAGGTCACGAGATACGTTCCAAGGTGCTACGTTTTTGTTTTTTTGTTTTTTTTTTGCATTTTATGTTTTCGCAAATCCACCAGAAGGAGACTGTTTATGCTTTTGGAGATCTCAATTTTATCTTGCGCCTGATTTTCTCGCATAAATTCTCCAGATGCCGCTGCCGACTGACTGACCAACCAACCAACCAATAACCCCACCCACCCTTTCCCTAAACCCAACCAACAGTGTTTTTAAAAGCAATATAGAAAAAGACAATCCCTCATGGCCGCTTGATTTTTACCACATTTTCAAGTCTTACCACATCCTCGTCCTGTTATTCATTTGGTTTATTTTTTTTTTTGCCTTTTCTTTTTGTTTTACCTGCTGTCTGGAACTGCTCTTCGTAATACTTGAACTACGTCATTGTCATCGACTCATCTCGGCGAACTGTACACGGCAAGCTACTGGTAACAGCAGAAAAGCCGCCCTCATGGAGATTAGCGGTCAGCAGTGAAAAGAAGCAGAAGCCGTACGTGGTGTCATACCGCGCCATATCATTTGTTTTAAAGACAAAATGCTGCCATACCTAGCTCTGGCTACATGATTCGTGCACTCCAGTAATGTACACGGGAGTACGTTTTCACAATGAGCATGTAAAGGGAAAAACGTGTGGTTGCATCTTCGCAAAACCCAAAAAAGCACCTCAGCTTCAAGGCAGTTTGCAACAGAAATGAACACTAGTGTCAATATAACACAAGCTGCTTTTTTGTCCTTATTTTCTAGTGAAACTCTTCAGGCATTGCATTTCCAAGCTTATGTATGTTCATCTGTTTCACACGTTTAACACTTTTCACTTTAGCCAAACGTGCACCAAATCTCCATTTGACTGAAATGTGAGCAACCAACATGTAGTTTATTGTTGCATGTCCATATTTTCCCACAAAAAAGGTCATTTCAATTCTGCTAATGTGTTAGCATTGCTAGCGGTGTCATTTCTTGCAGTTGTGCCCGTGTATCAACCTCGATTTTACTAACAGCCGTTTTGTTATGACAGTTCTGGCTAATATATGATGTTGTATGATGTAATATATTCATGCATTTTCCTTCGACTTAGTCCCTTTATTCATTAGGTTTGCCACAGTGGAATGAACCCCCAACTTATCCTGCATATGTTTTACACAGTAGATGCCATTCCAGCTGCAACCCAGTACTGGGAAACATCCATACACTCATTCATATACAAACACACTCATACACTACGGCCAATTCATGTGTTTGGACTATGAGGGAAACCAGAGAACACGGGGAGAACATGCAAACTCCACACAGAAATGCCAATGGACCCTGTCGGGACTCAAACCAGCGACCTTCTTGCTGTAAGGCGACAGAGCTAGCCAATGAACATTAAATGCTCGCTTTGCTAGATAAAACAAATTTCATGTTAAATAGGAGCCTAAATATTGTCTTGACTGATTCATCATAGTGATTGAGTGCACTGAATTAATAATTTCATATATTTAAACAGTCTACGCTTTTTTAAGTCCATTTCTTTATGACGACAGCCTTTAAACAAACCACACAGCATTGATCATACATGGGAAGCAGGAGAGAGCTATGACAAAAGAAGATTAATAGGATTTAAAGACACATCATTGGGGTTGTTTATCCATGTGTTGTTTACCGTGTCTATCAGTGGTAGGAAGATGAGATGCAAGGGGAAGCTCCCCAGAGAGACCACATGATGGGGTAATGGTACACTGACTAATTCATCTTCCTCCTCAGCCTGGAATACAGGTTAAACATACCCCCGCATAAACAAATCCCCCGGTCCTCTTGTAAATATGACTCTTGTGAAACCTTACATGCTAAATGAAACGCACATAAATCTGCACTAATTTGAGATCCCAAGACTTGCTCTAAACTCAAAATCATTTTGAGCATCTGGCTCTGAGAGATTGTGAATACTGAATTTGATCTCAGAATTTCTTGCATTGACACAAATGCATATGGAATTATGTCATAATATTTGTCTTTGAGTATCGTCAAAAATTGAAGATAAACAGTTGACAAAGTACAAAATATGTAACACTATATTAGATCCGTGCATTTAATCGTGAGTGCCCTATTTTAATATGTTAACATGGAAAAGCTTTTTTAAATATTGCATACAAATGTCAGTTTCAAATTGATTATTGTTTACACAGATCTGCATAGATGTCTAAGGGTGCTTTCACATCTGTAGTTCGCTTCATTTGGTCCGGACCAATGGTAATAAATAATAAATTGTTGCATCTTCTGCGTCTTTGGGTCGTTTTCACACCACACTGCTGGCTTTGGTCTGAACCAGTTGAAACGAACCAAAATGCAGTCATCCGACAAAATCCACATCTCTCATTGGCCAGATGTTGTTGAACATATTTTCTAAACTGCTTATTGATTGGTCAGAGTACACGTGCGGGAAAATGCCAGTGAACTCCTGCAGGTTAACAAAACCTTTTACTCTGGAGGGACGACTGCGCTGGCTGATTGTATCCCTGCTTTAGACAAACTATACATTACGAAAATGAAGCGCCGCCGTGGCTGGAAAACAATGTTTAATGCATCGCTCGTCACTTCAGGAGGAGGCGTGAATTAATTTAGCTAAACTGCAACATGGTCATCTTGCGGAAATATTACCAACGATCCATCAGGTAATGTTTACCCCCTCTCTCTCTCTGTTGGTAAAGCGCTGTCAACAAATATTTTTCCTCCATATCCCATAATGCACAGCGCATCGGCCTACGGCAGCTGAATTAGTCCTAAACGCGCAGTACTTTTTGAGGTTGGACCTGTTTTAGTACGGATCATATTCTCACCACAAATGAACCGCTCCAGGGTTCGTTTGAAAGCGTACTGAGACCACCTCTTCAAGCAGGTCTCGGTACGCTTATTCGGTCCGCTTTTGGTGCGCACTCGAGTACGATTGCTGCATTCACACCTGCCCAAACGAACCGTACCAAAAGGGGAAACGAACTCTAGTGCGATTCAATCGAACTAAATAAGGCAGGTGTGAAAGCACCCTAAAACACTGTAGTGTCCAACCCAGGCTCATTCTGAAAATGTAGCCCGGAACGTATTTGTGCAGTTTTTGTTTCAACAAATCCGCGAGAGGCCACTGTGCATGCTTTTTTTCGCATCTTGAACGTCTCACGCAATCGCCGTTCACTCCTGCGCCGTTCTATCGTAAACCTACAAGAGGTCACTGTCGAACGACCATCCGTACGACTGGTTGATCGGCCGACCCACCCTCCTCCTCCTTCCCTAAATCCAGAGAAGTTTAACTGATTGACCCGCCTGCTTACTTCCCTAAACCCAACCAACAATTTACAAAAAAAAAAGCCGTCCAAAAAAAGAAAAGCCCTCGTCTGATTTATACCACGTTTTCGGATTTTACACATTCTTACCCTGTTATTGACTTGTTCACTTTATTTTTTTAATTCTGTTTTTGTCTTACCTGATTTCTGGAACTGCTTTTCCCCGGACTCGAACCTGGTCGTCGTGGTCAGCTCCTCTCTGCGTCTCAAGTTCGCCGATGTACACAACGAGCTAACCGGACAAATTAGTTGCAGCGGGAAAGCCCTCCACACAGAGGTAAACAGCCAGCCGGCAAGCGCGAAAGACACCGGCATCACACCGAGCCGTAGCGTTTGCTTAAAAAAAGAAATGCAGCCATACGTACCTTTGGCTACATAATTCGGGGTCTCTAGAAACGTCAACAGGACTACGTTTTCAGAATGACCCTGGGTTGGTATTGTCATGCCAGACCTGTTACTGACAATCTAATTTGTACAGAAAAATACACCTCTGCATCTATAATACAGTAACCTCTTATTATTGTTCTCACTTATGCCTAAAGACACAGTGACATGTAAAACATCCCATGTAGAGGTGTTTCACATCCTCTGTCCTACTGTTTTCACAAAATTGCGTTTTTGTCATTTACACATCGATAGAAAAGGATATTTTTATAGGTGCAGTAGGCGATCTGCCGAAATGCTATTCATTAGAACAATAGCTTTGAAAACACAGGTCTTCCCTGTTGTCCAAAGCCACGCCTCCTGAAATCATAAACGCACACATTAAAGATGATAGTAGACAACCCACCTGTTCATGTCATTCTCTAGTTAGAAAACTTGACAGTACTTTATAATACTACAATTCTGAACATTATATTATATCTAGCACGTTTTCAGTTGTGTAACTTGTCATAATGTGCAATATTTTATGCATGCAAGGATCGCTGGTCTCACTCTCTCATGCGCTGTGTCCTAAAGCTACTACTGTATGCTTAGTGGTTGGCTGATGGTGTGCAGGATTAACACTTAATACTAAGCCACACTTACATGCTATTTCAGAGCGAATATTCAGAGTAGCATGGAAAACAACATAGGGAGCGCATCACAGGTTGCCATTGTTAAAAAATGAACCAATGTGAATATAAAATTCACTTCAGTAAAGCAGGCTAGGCGAATAGCGCTATTTACTGATGTTTTGTTGCTAAACTAAATAAAAATCTACATTATCGATGCTGTAAAAGGACCGTATGAATCTGAAAATAGTCACATCAATCTTTCGCCTGAAAATTTTTGTGGCTGAACAACACTTCTGTGCATATGACCCATGCATAACAACTCAAATCTACATCAGCTCTGCATGGCTAGAATAGTTTTAAAACAGAACTGAACAAATACTTCAGCCGTAGTGTCGTCCTTCCTCTTGCGTGCAAAACTAACTCCATTATTGATTCAGGAATTTTAAAAGTTTAGATTCTGCATTTGTTTTTAGCTCTGTCAATCTCTCGTTTCCACGTGAACGCTCAAACGACGGATCTGCGGAATGGCTGCTTTGCTGACATTTTCTGACCCACAGCTTGGGCTACTTATCAGAATTATGGGAGTTATCGGCCCGACATTTTTTAATTGGATGAACATTTTTTTTTAGTCTTATGCCTCACCCAGAATATAAAAATACATATAAATATTTAGATCATTTACTTTTATCATTACTATCGGATTGGGAAGAGACCTTCAACCAGCACAACCACACGTTTCTGAAGACAATCCCCTACTGCATTTTTAATTAACCTACACTTGAAAACTTACTTTTGACTGAATAATCAACTAATTAATAAAACATTAATAAGCATTAATCTATATTTAATTAATGCATATAATTTTACAGCTATGCAGTGTTTTTTAAATCAAACAAAGTGCTTCAGGGGTTGTAAATGTGTCTGTGCTCTTTGGATGAGAGATTCATAAAGATAAACAACAAAATCATTAGTCTAAGGCATTAAAAAAAATGTAAAAGCGATTTTTTATTATTTTTACACCTCCACTAATGTTTATTTCTGCATCAACTGTACGTATTTTTAGCTAACATTGTTAAATAAAGTCAATAAATACTCTTTAGCAACTCCGTTTGCGTAGTTTTGCTAATAAAAAGCAGTCTAAATATTATCTCATGTGCCTAACGGGAGCCTTTATTAATAAAACAGAGTCATGCAAAGTCCATAAATCACCAGATGAAGATGAATATGGGAGCACAGCTAAATTAAATGGTATTTAGCCCTGTATAAAGAACAGTCATAGATAACTTGGAGGACCCGCATCCCAGAAGCCTTTGGGCTCTTCTATACAAGAGGTCAAAACCCTTGACAATCCGCCGTAATACAGGGCCAAACGGCATAATAGTGCAAAAACTCCTCATATTATGCAGCTCATGAGTTTTTTTTTACTCCGTCTGATCCGCGTGAATAGAGATATGAGACTGTATTCCTTGAGGACGGAGGGGGAGCTTCAGTAAAAGGCCTCTAAGCTGCTGTCACACTTCGCTTAATTATGATTAACGACATACCTGGAAGAGATTCTCTCTGCACTAAGGTAAAGAAATCATGTTATATGCTGGATGCTTTGTTGGAAACGCTTAAATAAATGTGGAAATGTGCTGAGCATCTCTTTTGGAATCTTAAAAAGTACAAAAATACGTCCAATAAAGTACATCTAGGAGGTTTTTGCAGAATAAAGCTCGACAGCCCAAAGTAGAACACTATTATACAAGACTGAAGGGTTTATTCTGCAAGAAACAATCTTCTGGATGCACTTTATTCATAGCTATTATACAGAAAATGTAAAAATTTGAAACAAAACATTGTTTTAAATCATATTAGTTTATTAATTCTTAAATTAAAAGCAAAGCTGAAGGAGATGAAAACTGCTAAATGGAGTATACACTAACCTGTGCACTATTCAGTCACAAGATGGCGGCAAACAAAACTTACAGAAAGGAAACTGGTTGAACGAAGCATAGACTAACCTACATATTATTCATTGACAAGACTGCGCCAAATCATAGTGTGACAAACAAGCTGATAGAAATGAATGTTGACGTAAGATTTGAAAGTACTCATTGACGGTCAAAATGATTCGAAGTTCCCGAATGAGTCTGTGTTATTTAGCGGTTGTTATCTGGGATTAACATACCTTAGAATGTCAAAACTGTCCAATCAGAGTCAAGTATTCAATATTAAACGTGCAATATTAAACGTCAAAAGTGTTGTATACGTGTGAAGGGTTAATTCTGCAACAACAAGCACCTCCTGGATGTACTTTATTTTGTTTATTACACTTCTATTTTCCACAACACATACAAATTATAGACACAACATTGTTCTGAATCCTTATAATTTATTAATTAAACACAAAGCGGATGGAGATGAAAAGAGCTGATGGAGTATACACCAAGTATAAACCAAGATGGCACCAAATGGTCAAAAACGCAAAGCTGACAGAAAGGAAACTGGTTGAATGGAGCATATACTAACCTACATATTATTCATTGACAAGACAGCGCCAAACCATAGTTTGACAGACAAGCAGATAGATATGAATGTTGATGCAAGTATATGGATTTGAACGTATTGACTGACGATCTAGTTGATTTGAAATTCCCAGATGAGTCTGTAGACCCTTTCACACAGTGATACCGGTAAATATCCGGAAAATTTCCGGAACGACTTTACCGGTATATTAAAAAAAAGCGCTGTTCACACAGGCGAGGACGTTAGGGAATTTTTCCGGAAAAGAGCATTCACACATCCATCCCAAAATGCCGGTAAATTCTGACATCATTAACCAGAAATGACCTCTAAATGGCTGCACTTGTGTTTGCAAACATTTGATTGCATTACAAACTCTTTGAATGGATCAGTATTGAGTACAACTCCAATGAAAACATATAGAAGAACACTTTTGCATGTCGAGATGTTCATGATAGGTGTGTGTGCTGGCGCTATGGGCGCTCACAGGCACACGCAAAGCTTGAAGGTAAACAAACAACGGATTATCATAAACATTTTATCGATAATTATTTACACAGTTAGCATTAGGAAGAAACATAGAAACGTTATCTGACTAACATCTAGCAGCTAAAGGTGTCTGGAAAAATATTCAAAGGCTTTTATTCTCATAAACCGCGCGGACGTGAATGCGTCTGACTGTTCTGATTGGCTAAAGCAGACGTCTCACGTCAGCACGTTCTAGACGTGGACGCTCTCTTTCTGGCAATCTTCCTTCTGCATTCACACAGCGCAGCATTCCTGCAAATTACTGGTAATGTTACAACGTCTCTTTCCGGAAAATAGCCAGAACGAATTTACCGGTATTTTCAAAAAGGGCCTGTTCACACATACAACCTTTCCGGAAAATTGCCGGTAATTTTCCGGAAAGGTCTGTATGTGTGAAAGGGGCTTGTGTTATTTAGCAGTTGTTATCTGGGAATAACATACCTTAGAATGTCACGACTGACCAATCAGAATCGAGTATTCAAGACAGGCATGTAATAAATTGCAATATTGAACAACAAAGTGGAGCACTGTTGTATAAGACTGAAGGGTTTGTGTTAAAATCGTACATTTTAGTACAACTGAACTCGTCGGATTCGTACGAATTAGCCACTAAACTGACAAAACATAAAATACTTGCCTTTCCTCGTGAGATTAGGCTGGGACATTTAAATAAATTGTCAATACAGTAATACACAATGTATATTGTATAAAGTTAAATTGCATGAAAAGATTGTATGAGTATATCATAAATAGCCACAATAAAGCATAAATTAACAATTATAATAAATAAAATTATGAATGTTTAAAATGTAAAATTTCCATTGTTTAATCGGTTAAAAAATGTAAATTAAAAAAAATGCTGAATAATAACTGCATATATAGAGTATTGGGTCAATTTTTAAAATTAAACAATCTGTATATTTTAGTATAAGTATATTAAAATAATAAAATAAACACACTTATTTAATCATAGTATGTACAGTATATACGCAAGTCACAGCATGTATAATATTATTATTATATATTTTATGTAATATTAATGCCTAATATAATATAATATAATATAATATAATATAATAATATACCTAAAAACATAAAAACAGTTTTAATGTTAAATGATAATTTATTTTTAAATAATTCATATTTCAAAATACACATTATTTGAGAAATGCTGTAAAAATTCTTGTTCATTGCTAGATCAGTCATTTTTCCTTTTTACCGTTTTGTAAATCATATTCTTTTCAACAAATTTGTGCACAAAAATAGAATCACAAACAGCAAAATAACTAGCTTTAGCAGTGAGCACATTGCTAATCAGCGTTATATTACAGCTGCATCCATGCGTGTTATTTTCACGGAGTGCAAATGTAAACACAATCCACTACACAGTCAATCACACTGATCACACAGTCTCAATCCTCTCCATTATAACACAGGGTCATTAACAATCCCATAATGCATGCGGAGCGAGAGGGAATAAGCGCCATCGCTGCCCTTCACAGCTGTCATGGCAAGATCATAAACAGCATTTATAACAATCCGGCGTTTGAAGAAAGTGAAACGACCTTTCCACTTACACTGCAGTCCATTCACACTGTACTTTGTAGAAATCAGACACATAAGATTGCATGACGAGCACTCTCACAGATGTACACTGAAAAAAAGATTCATTAGATTTAACAGTTGTTTTTTTAAGGTTAGTGGTTGTAAACGATGTATATGGGCTGAATTTCAACAAACTAAATGTAGTAACGTTCAATTTGTTTGTATAAATTCAGCCCATATAAATTGTTTGCAACTGCATTTACTTAAAAAAAAAACTTGTAAATCTAATGAATCTTTTTTCCAGTGAAGGCCATTTTAATAATTAATTCCTGCATTATTTATTGACAGTGCTGTTATTCACTTTGCATGACCTGAATGTATTTTCTAAACAGATTCATTAATTAATCACAGGAATGCACCTATTTGACAGATTTTCTTTTTGAGATTTATCTCGATACACTCAAAAAAAAGAACACTTGCTGCTTGTTCAAAGTACCGTACTCATTTAAAATGAGTTGACACAACACAATTCCTACATTTTTGGGAATTATTAGTCATTCTGAATATTTTTTCCCCAATTTTTTTCAACACATTTCTATACATAATAGATTTTAAAACTCATAACATTTTTTTTGCTATTTTTGTTGAGAATTCCGTGAAAAAAATCTGCGGATTTATACGGAATGATTTTAGGAGTATCATAACTACAAACTTAATATATGAAATAAAAAATATTGATTTTTTTAAACTTTTATTTAATGTTTGCAATGCGAGTTAGAGCTGTGAACCTACACTGATCTCACGGTTCGGTTCGGTTATGATTATCACATCATCGATTCGGTTCAATTCGATATCTACAGAGCATTGCCGATGCTTTCCATACACAGTTTTATATATTTTTTGACAGCAATTCTTGTATTAAAATAAACAAATATATTTATATTTGGGTGAGGCAGTGGCGCAGTAGGTAGTGCTGTCGCCTCCACATTTCTGTGTGGAGTTTGCATTTTCTCCCTGCCTTCGCGTGGGTTTCCTCCGGGTGCCCCGGTTTCCCCCACAGTCCAAAGACATGCGGTACAGGTGAATTGGGTAGGCTAAATTGTCCGTAGTGTATGAGTGTTTGTGTGGATGTTTCCCAGAGATGGGTTGTGGCTGGAAGGGCATCCGCTGGGTAAAAACTTGCTGGATAAGTTGGCGGTTCATTCCGCTGTGGCAACCCCAGATTAATAAAGGGACTAAGCCGACAAGAGAATGAATGAATGAATGAATATTTATATTTATTGGTTGACGCAGTAGCGCAGTAGGTAGTGCTGTCGCCTCACAGCAAGAAGGTCGCTGGGTCGCTGGTTCGAGCCTCGGCTGGGTCAGTTCAGTTGGTGTTTCTGTGTGGAGTTTGCATGTTCTCCCTGCGTTCGCGTGGGTTTTTCTCCATTTTAACACCCCTAATGCGAATCCAATTAGATGCACTTATTTAATAAAAAGGCAGCATCTACTTAACGACAGAAAATATTTCATTACAAGCTGTATTGTGAATAAATCATACGGACATTGGAATGTTACCATTATTATATCAAAATAATATTAGTGAAATTATTAAAAAAAACTGAGTAATTACACACATTCACACAAGTAAATACAGCCAATGATGGGCTAAAGTCTTGTGGCTGTTTTTAAATGTGCTTTATAAATAAGTAAACTTAAAATTTTAAAGGAAATACATTGAAAATGTCCTTAATCCATTAAATATCACTTAAGAAATATATATATATATATATATATATATATATATATATATATATATATATATATATATATATATTAAAAGAGTGAATCTTATTTTGCCTCCATATTCTGTACATTCCCTTCAATCCTCCCCTTGAAAGACTGCACAGATCTCCAGAAAGGCTGCAGTTTAACCCTCATCCAGACTGACAGCGACACAATGCAGCCGTCAACCCAGCTCTCGTCCTTCCCTCACCCTCGGCCGTATGCTTTACGGCCCACAATAAAAGATTTTAGTGCTAAATAAATTGGGATCGCTTTGAATTGCCGGCCCTATACATGTCAGCGAAGACATACAGTTATTTTTTAGCAACCGCGGGGCCTCTCAGTTTATCATAACGCGCTCCACACCATTGGCTTTCCATGCTTAGTTAGAAGCTGAAGGTCAGAGTTCCTCCAGCTTTTATGGCTGTTTAACTTTGGAGAATCATCACACGTGAAGAGACTCAGATTTACGGCCTTTAGACGAAGGAGAAAAGGCAACGGGCACATCGACAGACTGTCATTAGCTCCTATTAATATTTAATTGGCTCATCTGTAAAATGCATGGTGTGTTTTTGCAGCCAAATAAGCAGAAAACGCCCCTGATTGCGACTTTTGGGGCTGACACACTTTACTCGAAGCTGGCGCGGAGGGTTTAAATCTTTCTCCAATAAACTAAACGCCGTGCTGAAAACGGCAAGGTGACTTTGAATCGCCATTTTTTTTTTTGCTAATTGGGGTTTTGCTGATTGAGCATGTTTGGTTTTTGTTCGTGCTGATGGGCGTCTATTTTTGTGTGCCGATCGTCCCGAGGCCTGTCAAACCAATGGAACGGCACGCACCGAAGGGAAATGCCTTAGTAAGCAACCTATATTGCGTATATAGCATTTCTGTAGGCGAACGATGGCGGATTTGTTCTCAAAACATCCAAGCATTGGAGCAAAATAAACACATGACAGGAGTGTGATTTGAGAGAAAGAGAGCGCAGGATTTAATTATGGAAATGTTCAATTGGTTTGATGCCAGAAAAGTCAGTCTTTTTTTCTGAAGTCGTCGCATAATCAACACGATCTGCATAATTTACATTGGTTTGCTCAGAAATGCGCCGCTCGATCGCAGTGGAAAAAGTAAAGAAGTTTGTTTTTTCCGTGTTTGTGCCTATTAGCCACAAATTAATTAATACGCGCTTCTCTCCCAGAAACCCAATTAGGCCACCAGCTATATTAATACATAACAGTTTTCCCAGTATGGAAATGAAGTAGTTGGGGAAGTGCGATTATTTTCACAAACATCTCGGTGTTTGTGGCGCTGGATGCAAACGCGTGGGCTTTCTGATGTTTTAGGGATGTTCTTGTTTGGAGAAGGAGATGTTTTAATGTTTGCATGGGAGACATGGGGGGGGTTGGAGCTTCAGAAGAATCAAAGTGGTGCACAGCTTTAACTTTTCTTATGTTTTTTTGTTTGATTTGTTGACACCCACTGAAATGTCATGCATTGCAGCAGTTGTAGATTCTCTATCCTTCCAACTAGGCTTAGCAGTTAGTATTTTGGTCCTTTATATTTATATAGAGTTGAATGTGAAATTATTAGCACCCCTGAATTATTAGCCCCCCTGTTTATTTTTTTTCCCAATTTCTATTTAACGGAGGGAGTTCTTCAACACATTTCTAAACATAATAGTTTTAATATCTCATCTCTAATAACCGATTTATTTTATCTTTGCCATGATGACAGCACAAAATATTTGACTAGATATCTTTCAAGTCACTTCTATACAGCTTAAAGTGACATTTAAAGGCTTAACTAGGTTAATTAGGGTAACTAGGCAGGTTAGGGTAATTAGGCAAGTTATTATATAATGATGGTTTGTTCTGTAGACTATCAAAAAACATTTTGCTTAAAGGGGCTAATAATTTTGACCTTAAAATAATTATTAAAAAATTAAAAACTGCTTTTATTCTAGCCAAACTAAATCGTGTGTGTGTGTGTGTGTGTGTGTGTGTGTGTGTGTGTGTGTGTGTGTGTGTGTGTGTGTGTGTGTGTGTGTGTGTGTATATATATATATATATATATATATATATATATATGTGTATATAAATATATATATATATATATATATATATATATATATATATATATATATATATATATATATATGTGTGTGTGTGTGTGTGTGTGTGTGTATATATGTCAGGGGTGTAATGGTATACTGAAGTCATGGTTCGGTACATACCTCGGTTTTGCGGTTAGAGTTTGATACAGCTATGGTACAAAAGGAATAGGTAGATTAATGCTAAAAATGTGCAATACTCATAATTGTTTGCTCAGAAACAATAACAAACAAAATAACAACATTTAAAAATGCTTGCAAAACCCTTTAGCATGTTATGCAAACATTAAAACCTCTATTTGAATCGATAGTGATATTTTTACTTGAATGGGTAATTTCTACATATCTGCATAATCTGATTTGTATATTTTTGCATAATTTGACCAAAATGACCAAAATGTCTTTAAACACCCAGCAGGCACAAGTGGTCAACATGATGTCAGAGTGACTATGTACCCCAATGTCATGGGGACGTTGCATTTTTTTTTTTTTTTTTGGAAATGAAAATCGGGTTGATGCCAGACCGATGACAATGTCCAATGTCAAAACCAGCTTGACCAGCCTGGTTTAAGCTGGATATAGCTGGTTTTGGCTGGACTCCCAGCTTGGCTAGGCTGGTCAAGCTGGTTTTAGCTGGTCATCTCCCAGCCTGACCAGCTAAGACCAGGCTGAAAATGGCTGGAAACCAGCCTGGAAGTGGCCAAAACCCCTCTAAAACCAGGCTGGTCGACCAGCTAAAACCAGCCAACCATCCTAGGCTGGTTTAAGCTGAATTTTTTTAGCAGGGAAATAGAAAATGGGGCGAACAACTGTAAAAGGGTCCACTTTTAGAGAAAAAAAAGACCCACCCTTTTCACCAGGTTAGCTATGGCTATATATATAATCCCATCTGTCAGTTTCATCTGATGCAGGCACTAAACGGGACGCTGCAGACTCCCCATTTCTCCAGCAGAGGGAGGTTTTCTCTATTCCAGCCTGAGTTTAAGCGTCCTCGTCTTACCTCATGCTTCAGAAACGCCTGAAATGAATTCCAAAACACTCCGAAATTATCAGGGAAAGGAAAAAGACGACGTCCTTTTGAAGGATAAAATCAAACAGACTGAACTCGCAGAGGAAGTTAAACATTTTTTTCCCTCTCCCTCCTCCGGCTTACCTCCCTCCTTTTTTCACTCATCCGCGTTTCCCTCCATCCATCATGATGTTTTAAAACACTCGGGCTCTTTCTTTCGGGAGTTGTTGGTTTTGTTGTTTGTAAACATGACGGAACATTTTCTAAAGCCGTATGTTAAAGAGGCTCCCCCGAAGAAGAATATACACACGAGGTTGCCATGGCGCCCCCTCCCCATTGATATGCAAATGCACCCATTTGAATATTTCTAAGAGGATCAGGTCAGATTACGCCAAAGTTTGACAGAGATAATTCGACGGCTTGTGTAACAGCTTTTGTTCGCCGCAACGATCATTCATGGCACGTCAAACCAACTATATTTAATTAAGTTTACTTTGAGAAATGGAGTCTTATGAGAGCAACGCATGCGCCGCTGAGATCACGTCGCTAATCTGCCGTCAAACTTCATCCACAACACATAAGTGGATTAAAAGCATGTTTGTATTCCCGTATAATCTCGTGCTGATTACAAGACAGGCCACTGGAGAGGCGTACAGTTTTCTCAAATTCTGCCATTATGTGCAAATAAGGCATGGAGAGCCCTGGTGTTCGGCACAAGAGAGGAGTGTTTAAAGGGGTAGCTCACCCAAAATTGTGAATTCACTCACTGTGTACGCATGCTCAAGTGGTTATTAACCAATTAGAGTTCCTTTCTTCCGAGGAAGATGCTTCGAAGAAAGCTGAAAACCTGTAACCATCAACTTCCATAGTAGGAAAAACAAATACTCTGGAAGTCAGTGACAGGGGCGGACTGGGACAAAAAATCAGCCCTGGCACTGTAGCCACACCAGCCCAAATTACCACACAGACACAACCCCACTCATAGACACACACATTCACTACTTATATTGGTGTACAGATGGTGGAATACTATAAGCAGTACCATATGTAATAGATATTTAAACATCTAATGTATTCGACTGGAACAAAAACACCCACTAATAACATATTTATACATACATTCATTTCATTCATTCATTTTCTTTTCGGCTTAGTCCCTTTAGTAATCGGATGGCACAGTGAAATTAACCACCAACTTATCCAGCATATGTTTTATGCAGCGGATGCCCTCTCAGCTGCAACCCATCACTGGGAAACACCCATACACGTACACACCCATATACACTACGACCAATTAAGCCTACCCAATTCACCTTAAGCGCATGTCTTGGAGAAATCGGAGCACCCGGAGGAAACCCTCGCGAACACGTGGAGAACAAAGTCCACACAGAAATGCAGAGGCTCGAACCAGCGACCTTCTTGCTTTAAAGTAAAAGCACTGACTTTAGAGGCATTTTTTGCTTTTTTTTTTTACGGTCTTGTGTTGCACTTACTGTTTGTTAGACATTCTGGCCAGATTTTAATTACATCTGCGTAACCTCTGATGGGGTCGGCCCATCTTAATACCAGCAGGCCATTGCGGATTGGGCCAATGTTTAACACTTATTATTATTACTATTATCATCATCATCATCATAGCATTCACATCTTGTAAGAGATAAAAGGTGCCTACTTGTAAAAACAATACATATAAATAATTTCAAATAAAAAAATGGTCCTGCCCTTTTGGCATTTGCAAGAATTTTCAGATGGCCAAAGTTCCCAGCTGTACACAAAAAATTCAAACAATTATTTTGTTGGTTTAATTGGTGTCCAACAGTGTGGGGCTTAATTGTAACACCCTGTTACAACTAACCCCCCTATGTCATGTTTTCCTCAAAACTGGCTTGCAGTCACTGTGGGTTTCTTACATCTTTCTAAATGGTTTCATCTTTTAGCCTGGAAGACGGTGATCACAACAATATACGATTTTACTCGCACTTTCACAGATTTAAAAAAAATATATATATTGACTATAATAAAAAATACTTTGCAAAAAAGGTTTATCCTGTGTTTCCAGCCTGATATCACGAGAAAAAAGTAAGTATTTTACGTTTTGCTAGTTTAGTGGCTAATTTGTACGAAATCGTACAAGTTCAGTCGTACGAAATTGTATGATTTTAAAAAGGAGGCGTGGCACCTAACCCCAACCGTCATTGGTGGAAGAGCAAATCATACTAAAATGTATGAATTCAATCGTACGAATTCATACGAATTAGCCCCTAAATGAAAAAAGCTACAAATTGCCGTGAGGTTGTGTTGGTGTTTCTCATCCAAATTTCGCCAAACTTTTACAATAAGTGGCAGGAAGGCGTCTGCCAACACTGGTGAAAACCTCGGAAGCATGCCATGATTAACCCTGACCTTAAAGGGCACCTATGATGAAAAATCCACTTTTCAAGCTGTTTGGACAGACGTGAGTAGGTATAGTGAATAAATCGTCACATTTGGGTGATATAAACACACACAGTCCTTTTTTTTATATAACAACATAAAAGCGGTGGACCAATAGGAGTGGTTTTCAGAGCAACCGCAACTTGACGTAGGAGTGCGGTTCCCCCCGCCCACCAATATTGATTGACAGGCGCATCACCATCCTTAGTAGGTTGTTTCACGTCTGCCATTTTCAGCGTGTGAGTCAAAGCGATGTCACTAGAGGAACACCCTTGCATTGGGCTCAACACAAGATCAATATTCTCCACATTATCGCTCTAACCGGAATTATTGTTTGTACCTTTCGGTAGGTTTGCAAGCGTGTGTACTTTAGAAATACTTTAGAATACTAGAATTTAAGAGTACTTTAGAATTTAAATTTAAAGAAACTAATTGATAAAGTACGACAAACGAAAGTGTATTTTGAATGTTTTCTTTATTTGATTTAAAAAAAACATGTAAAAATGGACAAATACATTAAAAAAATTCTTAAATATTTATGCTCGATGCTCTGGGAGGCCCATGAGATGTTTTACTTTTTCTCCGACTGTCACAGGACTTTAACAGGGGTGACACAGACCTCTGGGTCAAACATTTTGCTGCAACAAAAGGCCCTGATGGAGACCCAAATTACTTCTGTGTCATTGCTGGACAATATTTCCCTGCCAAAGCATTCCTGCCGTGACCCCTTCCTGCTGCATATGGAAATGATTATTTGTATATTGTAAGATAGCGGAGGCTTTCGCGGACAATGTTGTCGGGCCCCGATGGGGAAGAGCCGCTCCCCTCCCCCTGTTTTGTTGCGCTTTGTGAAAAAACAGGTTGTAAATGAAGACGGGGAGTTGGAGACAAATGCGTTTGGGTGGAGCCGAAGTCCCGAATCCAAACATACAAGACCTCACAGAGCTGCTGGCCGGCGGAGGGCCAAATAAAGCAGATATCCATGCTGGAGAAAGGAAAGAAACTCTGATGATGAGATGTTTCCAACTATTTAAAATGTCCTGTTTTGCTGCATCCGATTATTTATTTATTTATTCATTTGTTTATTTGTTTATTTTTTGAGAGAGAGAGGTGGGGGGATTCCTATCCTGCTTATATCCAAGTTTAAAACAGACTAATTTCGGAGGGGGTTTCAACTAACAGCAATGACATTAGTTTGGGGTGGGACTATCTGGGACGGGTGGGGTGGGACACCGGCGCATACACATTGTAATAGACGTGCCAGGCACGAAAGCTTGACAGGCGTAGCAACCGTAACTAAGGAGGACGTGGCTTAGCAATTGACTGTAGAGCATTGTCAATCTCCTCCCGATCTCATTTACAGTACAGAATGCGTTCAGCTTGCCTAGATATGTTTGCATAAATCTTTGATTGCTAACAGTTTGAGGCCCCGTTTACGCCAATACGTTTAGTTTTAAAACGGCGTTTCAGAATGAAAACGATTTAGCGTTTCTGAACAACTCTCTGTCCACACTACACCGGCTGAGAACGCACATCACGTGACCACACGCACACTCTGGTATGCACGTATCTACCCAGATGAGAGCTCTGCTTGTCGGACTGTTCATCAAGGATCTACTGCTGGATCTAATCTCACTGTATTTGATAAACGTGATATTTAATTAATCTTGTTGTCTGTATCTAAAGACATATTCCCTGACTTTGGTCTTTTGAATTTATTAACATTTTTTATTAATGTCTTATTATAAATAAGAGACTTATTTCAATATGTTTGAGTACTTACAATAGTAGTGGAGTATTGCGTAATGGGCGTGGCTTTCTTTTTGCGTCATTAAATTCTAGCAAATTGACTGTGAGAGGGGTGTGGCTATGAATATTGTGACTGAAGCGTCAAACTGACATCATCAGAGATGGATCGCCACTCCAAACGCATGCTTAAAATTTGATTGAAGATTACCAAAATAAAAGAGGGGATTAGGGGTTAGCACTGACGCCTCACAGCAAGAAGGTTGCTGGTTCGAGTCCCAGCTGGGTCAGGTGGCATTTCTGTGCGGAGTTGGCATGTTCTCCTCGTGTTGGCGTGGGTTTCCTCCGGGTGATTTGGTGTCCCCCACAGTCCAAACACATGCGCTGCAGGGGAATTAAGTGAACTCAATTGTTCACCCAATTCCCATTATGTAGAAGCACTGTCCTTGCGTGTTTCCTTGTCGGTTAGTAGCGCTATATTTCATTGCACAACAATAGTCGATCAGGCTTGTTCGCTAAAAAATTTAAATCACGGTTTAATTTGTTGTTATTAGATTATTTTTAAATGCTGTGCATGAACTAAGCTGTTGAATGGTCAGCGTATGAGGCGGCTAGGCTAACCTAGCTTCAACTTAAAATTTTTTCAACTTTAAATTATTCTCTAATCGGTTGCATATTAAGTCATGAATATACCCCTTTAACGCATACTGCAGTCCTTTTTTGTCTGGCTTTCTCGGATATCTCACCAAAATATCCGAGATTGCCAAAATAAAAGAGTGGATTAGTGGTTAGCACTGACGCCTCACAGCAAGAAGGTCGCTGGTTCGAGTCCCAGCTGGGTCAGGTGGCATTTCTGTGTGGAGTTTGCATGTTCTCCTCGTGCTGGCGTGGGCTTTCTCCGGGTGATTTGGCTTACCCTACAGTCCAAAAAGGCAAAGCTGGTTATGTTTCACAGCTGTCTTTTTCTCTTTTTTCGCTCAACATTACGAGCACTGCTCCATTTAAGCCCTCGCTAATATGTTTAGCCGGGAGAGCTCGCGCTGAGCAGAGGTCTTAGTAAGGGACCGTCTGGAAAAGTGCTTCTTTTTTTTTTTTTTTTTTTTTTGGGCTCCGTCCTGCGTGTTTTATTTTAAACACAACTAATTTTCTCTTAAATGAGCGCAAACAGTTACTAAAGTAGTCGAATGCTTCATTATACATCTGCGCATTCTTACATGAACACCTCTGTTATCAAACAAAACACAATGAGAGATTCACTAGCTGCTCTTCACTAAATAACTATAGTCACTTTAATCAATATGCAAATACGATTAAAAGTGAAGTAGATTTTATAGCTTTATTTAATTTCTCTATAGGCCATCGATTTTAATAGGCTAAACCTTTTATTTTATTGTCAATATTTTCTAATGTTTGCTATGTATTCTATCATTTGAAGCTATTTGTATATTTTTTACATCCAACGTTGGACAGATTGCTGATCAATAAATAGCTATAGTGCTATCTGTTAGTTTTGACGTCAGCTAATGTTATGGAAACACATAGATGTTATGGAAAATAGTAATAGTAATGTAACTACCCCCATCATTCCTTCCTCAAGCAAATGTGTAATTATTAAATCTATTCAGCATTAATGTTAATTGCATTGGCATATTTATCTGACGTTTTCACAGCTTGTAGTGGTCGATCAAAAAGCTATTTAGTTTCTTATGACTATACAGTGGAATTCACTGCGATGTGACGGGGCGCCACCGGAAATCTTGCCTAGGGTGCCAAATTGCTTAGGGCCAGGCCTGGGTGTTTCCCAGTAGTGGGTTGCAACTGGACGGAGATTCTCTGCGTAAAACAAATGCTGGAATAGTTGACGGTTCATTCCCTGATAAATAAGGGACTAAGCTGAAGGAAAATGAATGAACTTGTTTGATTAATTGTTCAGCAAAAGAATAACAAATAAATAGTGTAACTTTTGATCTCACACAAACTTTAATATAGTAAAGTATTAATGATATTAGACCAAACACAACCCAGATATTCCCGGTAATTGCTCTCGGAGACAGCGGGTGATGTAAAGTGCAAGAGTTGCGTTTGTAAAACTCATCTTTGTGTCTACGGAAAGTCAATTTTTTTCTCTCTCTCGTTCTCACCTCGGCAGTAGATCAAGATTTGTTTGAACTTCAACCTCGCCTCACGTCTCTGGGAGCCGAGCTGTGCTCACATTGGCACAGAGCTGCGAGCTGTCAATCTTTCTCCGCCTGCGTCTTTTAAACACTTTTATTTGTCATGGCGAGCTCTGCTGAGTGTGACAGTGTGTTGTAAATCTGTCTTATACCGGCTTACTCATCCATGTTACGGCCTTATAATGGATCCAGGTTGACGGGTGGAATATTTTGGCGGATTTCAACAAAAAAAAAAAAGACGGCGGAGTAAAGTCTGCATTATTCTTACATTTTTGCACTTCTCCCTTTTTAAAGCATATTTATGGGTACTACATATCCTATTCACATCGGTTTATCAAGTTTACTTTCAAAGCTAATCCCTGAAAACGCTCCGTTCCCTCTATGCTTCCAGAGTCGTGCTCTCCTTAAATCATTTTTTAATCCTCTGGGTAAATAATGATTTTTATTTTATTTTAATATATACACCGGCCACTTTATTAGGTACACCGTACTAGTACCAGGTTGGACCCCTTTTGCCTTCAGAACTGCCTTAATCCTTCATGGCGTAGATTCAACAAGATACTGGAAATATTCCTCAGAGATTTTGCTCCATATTGACATCATAGCATCACGCAGCTGCTGCAGATTTATCACATTCATGATGTGAATCTCCCGTTTCACCACATCCAAATGATGCTCTATCGGATTGAGATCTGGTGACTGTGGAGGCCATTTGAGTACAGAGAACACAGTCATGTTCAAGAAACCAGTCTGAGAGTATTCCAGCTTTATGACTAGGCATGTTATCCTGCTGGATCTAGCCATCAGAAGATGGGTACACTGTGGTCCAAAAAGGGATGCACATGGTCAGCAACAAGACTGTGGCTAGGCAGGTAGGCTGTGGCGTTGCTCAATTGATACTAATGGGCCACAAAATGTGCAAAGAAAATATCCACCTCACCATTACACCGCCTCCACCAGCCTAAAGCGTTAATACAAGGCAGGATGGATCCATGCTTTCATGGTGTTAATGCCAATTTCTGACCCGACCATCCAAATGTCACAGCAGAAATGGAGACTCATCAGAACAGGCAACATTTCTCCAATCTTCTATTGTCCAGTTTTGATGAGTCTGTGTGAATTGTAGCCTCAGTTTCCTGTTCTTAGCTCACAGGAGCGGCACCCGGTGTGGTCTTCTGCTGCTGTGGCCCATCCTCCTCAAGGTTAGAAGTGTTGTGTGTTCAGAGATGCTCTTCTGCAGACCTCGGTTGTAACGAGTGCTTATTTACTGTTGCGTTTACAAGCAGTTGGACGGGTGTACCTAATAAAGTGGCCGTTGAGTGTATAGTATACTTTATAAATAAACTAATCTTGTCACAAGACTTATTTGATGACATAAAACTTGTAATTTAGGATGCAGCCTCAAAATACTTACTTAATATGCATTATATATTTTTTTATATTTCTACATCAACACTTGTTAGTCAAGCCCAATGGTCAGCACTGATTAAAACAAAACAAAAAAAAAAACGAATGTAATGAAAGCATTTATTATTTAGGCTATGTTTTAAGTTTTTAACAAACATTATAATGGATCCAGGTTGACGGGTGGAATATTTTCTTTTAACAAAAAGACGCCGGATGCATTATTCTGCCATTCGTGCACTACTTTTTTTCTTTAAGCATATTTATGGGAACTATATATCCCATTCACGTCAGTTTATCAAGTTTACTTTCAAAGCAAATCCCTGAAAACGCTCCGTTCCCTCTATGAATCGAGAGTCGTTCTCTTCGTGAATCATTTTTAATCCTCTGGGGCTCAAACTCTGGCTGTCATTTTGTGGGCCGGAGCCAGCTACCGGGCTCAGAATGAAACCAGCGTAGCGTGAATATCATTCTGCGACCCTACAGTGAAAAGACCACCCACTTAGGCTTGAGAGGGGATTTCGGGGCGTCTTAGACTCTTTTTTTTTTTTTTTTTCTTCTTCTTGGGACACTGTTTGCTGTTGGTCCTGAGTGTGCCCAATGCGTGGTTCAGTCCTCAATGTCCTGCCGTTTTTAAAATAGGATGAAATGGGATGAATTGGAGATGGGATGAAGTCAAGATGAGTGTTGATTTTTGCAATTTGCTTCACGGAGAATCCCGGGGTGAAAATATGGTATAGCTGGTAATTGAACTAAACTCTCTCTATGGGTGTAAAAGTGCTCAAATGGTGAGATAAAACTGAAATGAATGATTAAATAATTTTCAAAAATTATAATAATAAATATTAAATAATTTATATAATATAACATAATGTAATATAATATAACATAATAAAACATAATAAAACATAATATAATATAATATAAAATAATATAATATAACATTATATAACATAATATAATATAAAATAAAACAATATAATGTAACATAACAAAATACAATATAATATAATAGTAAATAAAATAAAATAATAAAACATAATATAATATAATATTATATTAAATTGTATTATATAATATTATATAATATTAAATAAAATAAAATAATAAAACATAATATAATTTAATATAATACAATAAAATACAAAAAAATATAAAGCTTAACTTAAAACATATCTTTTAGGCACAAGTGCAATTTAAGGCACATTTTTAAGACTCCAAGATTAAATTAAATGGCAGCAAATGTATATTTTTTTCTCATATGTAATTTTCTCATATTATGCATGTAAAATAATACAGAACAAACCTTGTTCAATACATTATAGCTGCCCAAAATATACTTTAACTCGAACTAGAAAACTAATTAACAAAAAAAATAAAATAAAAATTACATTTGATTTTATCAAATAAATAAATAAATAAATAAATAAGGTAAAAAAAAAGATTTTATATATATATATATATATATATATATATATATATATATATATATATATATATATATTGCAACAAATCTTGTCACTTGGATCACAATGCAACCCCAAAAACTAATTTAATATGCATTAATTTTTATACTTCTATCTACATCAACACTTCGTCAAACCCAATTGTCTACATTTATTTTTAATATAATAAAAAATGTATTACAATTTAGTAAAACCCCGTATTACTTATATTTTAACACATTTTCACAAACCTTATTTGAAGTATTAGACAGTTTACTCATATGATGCTAAATATCTACATGCTTCATTATATTATTTTAAACTCTATAATTAGAGTTTTTACTCTGGTTTACCCTTTCAGTCCTCAAACACATTTACAAAATGAAATGTTTGGCATTAACTGTTTTATATTATGCTGGAATATAAGACATAATTTGATAACCCAAAACAAATACACACTTTCCCTTGGGTAAAAGATGTAAACAAAGTTTTTTTTACACTTATAGTTTTGGTCAAACATGTTTAACATGTTACTTCACTGAAACTTTAAAGCTGATCTACCATTTCCAGAACATTAGCATCACAATCTCACAGTTTCAAACAGGTTTCCCGCCAGCTGCTTGTGTTTATTCCAATCAGATGAACAAATGCTAATCAGATAAACTAATGTTAAAGTAGTTAAACATTTAGAAATAATCTATACATGTTGTACTTGAGTTTCATCTACAAAGTTAGCTGGGATTTCACAAATGTTTTGATAAAACAATGAACAGACTTCTACTTCAAAATACATATCAACAAACTGTTAAGTTTTCATTGTTCCCAAACAGGTTTCCCATTAACTGCTTGCACAGTATGTCATCTAAACAGTCTCACCACTAATGGCAACTTATAAAGTCTCACTTTTACACTCATTAACACTTTACCACAATGACAGCTTTGTGTAAAGCAAGTCGCTAACTGCAGTTAGTTGGTAAAATGTAGTGTGGACCTTTCCAAACCATACCTGTGTGCCAAACCTCGATAGTCGCTTTATTTAGACAAGAGCTCAAGACCTCTTGAAAATGCCACAGTGTCAGAATGAGGGAACAATAGACCTACCGGCAAAGCACATTAGACCTGTTTAAGTTGTCCCCCCGCAAAGTCACACACATTTCAATTATTTCAAAGCGCTCGCCAATTAAAAAGCTGCAAGCGCGCCTTTTGAATGCAAACCCACACAATTAAAAGTGTTTCAGGAGTGTATTAGAGGAATCAGTTCTGAATTAGTTCTCTGAATACACAAGCCCCCCTCTGCCCTCATCTCCCGGGCCTTTCAGGACAGGAGCGCGGGGCTCTGTTTGAAGTTTCCTCCCTCGCCCCGTCTCCTTCACGGGGAAAGAAGATTGAGTAAGCCTAATCTGCTACTTGTACATTTGAATGTGTGCTGAGAGGAGATGATCTCGGTCGCCTGATAATGGCCCAGGTGCAAAGACACTGGCCGTGGCTAACTTGTTCTCGGCGGGGGCCGTATATCACAGAGGGGCAGCCCACCCTTTGAAGATGCATGCCTGCTTTCAGGAGCTGATTTGTGGCCCGCGGAGGCCAGCGCTTTACAGCCCCTTCCGAAGCAGAGCTCAAAGGAGAGCGTGCCCCCCCCTTGCCGGGACACGGTGGTGCTCGAGAGCCCTTCTTCAGATTGTAGAGCTCGCTGTCTTGGGTGGGATGGGTTTTGAAGCAGCGTTTCTCAACTGGTGGGTCGCAGCCCAAAAGTGGGTGGCAGGAGTGTCATGAGTGTGTCGCAGTTTTTTTCGTGATTCAAAAACCTATTTTATTTTTAAAGAGTTGGTTGACCCCTAAAATAATATTCTGTTATTATTTCTTTAACAATTTCATCAAAAACACTGGGGTAAAATAAATAATATAGACATGGTGCTTAAAAAAATGGAATTTAATGCAGTGCTTCTTGTTGGGCCTGAAACCGCTTTATTTTGCATGTCAATCAGGCAATGACGATCACTGATTTTTAAAGAAATCTGATCTTAAACTTGGCTATTTTGGGCTGGCAGACTAAAAATTAAGAAGTCTGTGTGCATGTATCTCATTAGGATATTTTAGATGAAATCCGGGAGCTCTCTCATCCTCCATTGATAGTCCCCCGATGGTCCCGAGATGTTTAAGGAATCAAAAACATTGTCAACACTTTCCTTGTGACTTTATCTGTAATCATATGAAGCTCCAAGAACAGTTTTGTGCACCAAACGCTTTACAAATTACTTTGTTTGCCATTGTTTTTCGTATTGCATAGGGATGCGCATTTACTGCAAACAGTATGATGTTTGTGTGTTGTGCTGCTGATGCTATTGGCAATATGTCATACTGCCTGTAGTAAATGCGCACCCTAATAACCTTAAAGAGGTGGTTCACCCATAAAATGATTATTATGCTATTAATTCCTCACGTTCATGCTGATCAAAGACCCCTGAGACCCTTGTTCATCTTTGGAATACAAATTAAGATATTTTAGATGAAATCCGGGAGCTCTCTCATCCTTTATAGATGGTCCCCTGATGGTCCTGAGATGTTCAAGGAACCAAAAACATTGTCAAAACCTTCCATGCGACTTTATCTGTCATTATATGAAGCTGCAAGAACAGTTTTGTGCACCAAAAAGCCCTAAAAAGGACTTTGTTTTCCAGTTGTTTTTCTTATCAGATCTGGGTGTGTATTTAATACAGGCAATGTGATGCTTGCGTGCTGCACTGCTGACGCTAATGGCAATATGTCGCACTGGCTGTAGTAAATGCGCACCCTAATAACCTTAAAGAGTTGGTTCACCCCTAAAATTATTAATTCCTCGCCTTCATGTCGATCAAATCCTCTAAGACCTTTCATCTTTAAAACACAAATTAAGAAATTTTAGATGAAATCCAGGAGCTCTCTCATCCTCCATAGATGGTCCTGAGATGTTCAAGGAACAAAAAACACTGTCAAAATTCTCTATGTGACTTAATCTGTAATCTTACAAAGCTCCAAGAACAGTTTTGTGCACCAAAAAGCTCTAAAAATGACTTTGTTTGCCAATGTTTTCCGTATCAGATCAAGGTGTGTATTTAATACGGGCAGTGAACTGCTTGCATATTACGCTGCTGATGCTAATGGCAATATGTCATACTGCCTGTAGTAAATGCGCACCCTAATAATCTTAAAGAGTTGGTTCACCCCTAAAATTAACATTCAGTTATTAATTACTTACTTTCATGTCATTCCAATCCACGGAGACCTTTGTTCATCTTAAAAACAAAAATTAAGACATTGTAGATGAAATCCAGGAGCTCTCCCATCCTCCTCCTGATGGTCCCAAGATGTTCAAGGAACCAAAAACACTGTCAAATCCTTCCATGTGACTTTATCTTTAATCATGTGAAGCTGCAAGAACATTTTTGTGCACCAAAAAGCTCTAAAAATGACTTTGTTTGCCAAAAGTGTGTTTCTCATCACACAGGAATGCGCATTTACTACAATATCATGTTTGCATGTTGCGTTGCTGACGCTAATGGCAATATGTCATACTGTCTGTAATAAATACGACTCTAATAATCTTAAAGAGTTGTTTCACCCCTAAAATTATTATTATGTTATTAATTCCTCACCTTCATGTCGATAAAATACTCTGAGACCTTTGTTCATCTTTAAAACACAAATTAAGATATTTTAGATGAAATCCCGGAGCTCTCTCATCCTCCATAGATGTTCTGAGATGTTCAAGGAACCAAAACCAGTGTCACAATCTTCCATGTGACTTAATCTGTAATCTTACGAAGCTCCGAGAACAGTTTTGTGCACCAAAAAGCTCTAAAAATGACTTTGTTCGCCAGTGTTTTTCTTATCAAATCAGGGTGTGTATTTAATACAAATAATATGAAACAATTGTGCTGCTGACGCTAATTGCAATATGTTGTACTGCCTGTAGTAAACATGCACGCTAATAACCTGACACAGGAGAGAAGATATAAGCTAATAACAGTTTTTGGAGCTTCATATGATTACAGTTGAAGCTAACTCTAATGTTTTGATTGTTTGGTTCCTTTTCTGGACGCATGGACATCTGTTGTTGCTGTCTATGGAGAGTCAAAGAGCTCTTGGATCTGAAATGTTGGTGAGTAATTAATAACAAAATGATCCTTTTTGGGTGAAAAAAATTTGTTTAAGTTCAGTCGGATATCACTGGAGTTCATTGTTCCGGTTGGTGTTGTTCATTTTGCGTGATACCTACTTGAAGAGGTGGTGCCGGTACACATTAAAAACATTGACTGGAATGGGTTGTTAATGGTAAATAACATGGACAGCTTGACTATATTTGTCTTATTAACAATATTTTCTAGAACATTTCCTGCCCTCAAAATGTAAAAGTTAAGGGTGTCCTAGTTTAATCAGGATAGAAACATGTAGATCCAACGGCCAGACTAGTTGCTTTATAGGCCAGTAAGACTTCTCAACTGGAATATGATGTTTACCTGTCACTTTACTCCGCTCGCCCCATAGTAGAATCATTGGGTTTGTTTGCGAAAGTCATCGATGGGGCCAAAAGTGGTGACTTTGTTTGACTTTGGTGACCTGGGCAACAAACAACAGACCCCTAACCCCCCCCCCCCCCCCCCCACATCTCTCTCACTTTGCTCCAGTGATTTATTTGTTCTTTGCTGTGCCACCTAATGAAGCCAAAGACAAGAAATTAGGCGAGTGTTGCACAGAGCCCATTGACGGCGTCATTAAAGTGTCCCGGTCCGGGCTTCACCCACAGCGGCTCTGCATTCCTCTGTTTGTTATTGAGATGGTTATTTACACTGGCCGTACACCGAACCCATACTTACTTGGCCGGATGACAACTGGAAAGTGTGGTGTGGAAATGTTTGGCCATGATATCAAAATGTTCAGTAGCTCTTGGACAGTAACCATAGTTTTACTGTGGTATTTGGAGGAAGATTGGAGTAAACAACACTTATGAGGGGCTTTTGATCGTAACAAAAATGTTTGATTTAAAAACAAACGATTTGATGAGCAAACAACTAACTGTCTAACTGATATCGACATATTTCTGTAAACTTTTACCTTTTTGTCAACAGGATTTTTTTATTTGGGTATGTAAATTTAATAATTTAATTATTATCAACAGCATTAATGTCTGTTGCAATAATAATGCAACCCCCACACACGGATTCCAGCATAAACGCTCATAAAATCAACAATAAAGAATAATTTGACGCAGTAAACAGACAAAGACACTCCAGTCAGTCCAGTCCATCCAGCTGAAAACCTGCCCCATGAGTTGTGTTTGGCCCGAGGTGATGCTCCAGAATGAATGCGCACAAACTTGTGCTCATGTAAATTACACGGAGGAAAGGCGGCAGACGTGACCCTTTGACACCTGCTGATCTGATCGCTATTGCAAGTTCACAAGTTGGAAAGAGCTGAAAGTGAGAGGATCCAGCAGTTTTAGCCTATTATTTTACAAGATGTAAAATAATATTATTTTACAAGATGTAAAATAAGTCTCTGGTGTCCCTAGAGAGTGTGTGGGAAGTTTCAGCTCCAAAAACCACACAGATAATATTTTATAACTCTTTGAAACTGACCTTTTTAGGCTCATTCTGAAAACGTACCCCTATACGCATTTCTGGAGAGCACCAAATACGTCTAAGGAGGTTCTTTTTTTGCAGTTTTTGTGTTCACGAATCCATCAGAGGCCGCTGTGTATGCGTTTTCAGATTTCAAAGTGACTGACTGACTGACTGACTGACTGACTGACTGACTGACATATTAACTGACACACCCTTAACTCAACCAATAGTGTTTTCAAAAACACCAATTGACAAGCGCTCACCACCTTCCCTAAATCCAGCAGACAGTTTTTAAAAGCAGTGCAGAAAAAGAACAGCCCAGAGGGGGATGGGGGTTATATGACGTGTGTTGCGGACGAAAGTGAAGAGAGTTGGGGAGTCGCAAAAGAAATTGAAAGCAGACGGGGTAGGAGGGGGGTCGGTAAAATTAGGTGCCGGATCAGATTTCAGAGCTTCCAGATCCGGCACAAATTAAGCCCAGGAGATATGCGGTCAGCTGATAAGCACGAAAAGTAGCACATTTGTACTTGAAGGGTCCATTTTGGTACCTCAAAAGTATATATTAGTTCCTACAGATTTTAAGAGGAACACTTTTGTACTTTTTAAGTACTAATATGTACCCTTGAGGTATTAATATGGAGCTTTTAGGCAAAAATTTGTACCTTTTGAAAAGGCACCACCCCAGTGACAGCTTGCATACCTTTATTTCCGAGAGTGTGCGGAAGTATGCTACAGGACTTTTAATTTGTCAGTAACCTGGGTTAAGTGCTTCCGGTGCACTGTAGGCCATTGCAAAATCATTGCATTTAAGGTCTGTTTTCTTTGAAAATCAGCGATCTGCACTGGCTGAGGGATATCAAGCAAAGGCAAAGTCTATTTAACGCATTGTATTTTAATTACATTACAACATCAAGGCTGTAAAAAGAACCGTATACATTGAAAAAAGTCACATTAACCCTTTACTGGAAGTTTGTCAGTTTGGGAAGAAATCCTAGTTAGGCATATACCCTATTCGCGATCTCAAGAAATTAATACAGGGCTATTTTCAGAATGAGCCAATGTTGATCTTAATTGTGCCATTTTTTGATGACTGTCGCTTTAAATTCAAATGTGATCCTTATGAAAGAGGGCGGAGCTACAAATGCCTTTGTGTCAGCATAGTGGCAGATTCAAAACTCTAATGGCAGATGGCTGCTTCTCACTCAGGGCTGTTTATACTAATGAGGGGGAGATGGTCATTAGTGGGCGGGGCTTTCCCCCTCTGATGACACGTACAAAGGGAGAATGTCAATCAAAGTGTTTCTGCAGGCTGTCTTTATCAAGTGCGACTATAAAAAATAGAATTAATTAATTTTTACCTTTTATTGGCTGGGTGTATTCACAGACTGTTGCAACACAACTGTGTTTAAACCCCTTCTGAAAGTGATTTTTGCATAATAGCTCCCCTTTAAGTTATTCATGCATTAATACAGATGAGGTCCGCACAAAAGCTAATGGCTTGCGGAAATGCATTCTCCTCTCTCCTTTTAATGGTTTATTAAAAGACGATACGCCTTTTCTCAATTTCATCATATTTCATCATTCGACGCATTTTTGCAAATTAATTAAAACGACCTACATTCTTCTTAGGATTGGGCAAGGAAAACGCTCCTCGGAGAACTTTGTGAGTGCGTTTGGCAGCGGATCGTGCTTTCCTTGTTTATTAAAGCTTCATTAGCATCTGCATGTGTAAACAGATACTGTACACATTACCCGCAGGCCCCTGGTCATGGGGAGAATATTAAAAAAATGCTAATCATTTCTTAGGTGCTCTTTGGCCTGTTGTTTTAATACTTTTATTGTTGTTGTTGATTTTTATACTCGTTGTTCTTGGAAAAACTAAATTCTCACAACTTTACTGTGCACTCTGTAACTTCAGACATGAAAATAGATGCGTTTAATAGATGTCAACGCTTTTCTTTTACTGGAACTTTCTTCATGGAAAATTTTAGCTCATTCAACAGTATTTCAAGTAAACTGGATGAATCGTTGAATTAAATTGATAACTCTGTTAACTTGTGGATTATTTAAACCTTTTTTAAATTATTAAATATGAATATGATGGTGTTCATTATTATTATTATTAAATTGTGTTATGTAAATATGTATCATTTTACACTCATTTACGAGTTATAGTTTACTATGATTTATTAATATTGATATTAGTATTGTTGTTGTTAAGTATTTTGTTAATTGTAATCATTTTGCACTTAAGATGTTAGTTATAGTTTAGTATTATGAATATTATTAATAAACAGTATTATGTAGTAATCATTTTACACTCAATTAGGGATTATAGTTTACTATTCATATTCATTATTATTATTATTACTATTATTACTACTACTACTACTACTACTAATAATAATAATAATAATAATAATAATAATAAGGTATTATATAGTTATTTTGCAATAATTTAAGTGTCATTTATGGTGTATCAAATTATTATTATTATTATTATTAAATAGTATTATGTAAATAATAATTATTTTACATTCGTTTAGGATTATAGTTTGCTAGTTACAATTGAACTTTAATATGTTGTTTTTATTATTATTATTATTATTATTAATAATACATAAATTATGGAAACAGTAATACATTTACACTTAGGGGTTATACTTTACTATTATTATTATTATTATTATTATTATTATTATTATTAAATAGCTTGTTAATAGTAATACTTTTACACTAATTTTGTTGTTCATTATGGTTTATTATTATTTTATTAAATAGTATTATGTAAATAATAATTATTTTACACTCGTTTAGGATTATAGTTTGCTAGTTACAATTGAACTTTAATATGTTGTTTTTATTATTATTATTATTATTATTAATAATACATAAATTATGGAAACAGTAATACATTTACACTTAGGGGTTATACTTTACTATTATTATTATTATTATTATTATTATTATTATTATTATTATTAAATAGCTTGTTAATAGTAATACTTTTACACTAATTTTGTTGTTCATTATGGTTTATTATTATTTTTATTAAATAGTATTATGTAAATATAATTATTTTACACTAATTTGGGTTATAATTTACTGTTAATATTATTATTATTAAATAGTATGTCAATATTAATATGTTTACAATAATTTTGCTATTGGTTATAGCGTATTATTATTATTATTATTATTATTTATTTTTTATTATTATTAATATTAAATAGTATTATGTGAACAGTAATAATTTTACACTTAGGGGTTATAGATTACTATTGTGATTGTTTATAATTATTATTATTAAATAGTATGTTAATATTAATACTGTTACACTAATTGGTGTTAGTCATAGTTGTATTATTATGATGATGATAATGATATTGATGATGATGATGATGATGATGATGATGATGATGATGAGGATTTTATTATTATTATTATTATTATTATTATTATTAATTAACAATAATATGTTAATAGTTATATTATGTAAATAGTATTATGTAACTAGTTAATATTATTTTACACTCATTTAGGGGTTATAGTTTACAATCAATATTTATTATTATTATTAAATATTATGTTAACTGTAATAATTAACACTAACACTTATTTAGGAGTTAGTTATTTTTATTATCCCTGTTAGTATTAATAATAATAATAATAATTCACAAAAATAATGTTAACATTAATGCATGATAACATTTAGTTTTTTTATTTGTCATACCTTTAAAAATAATTTAAGTTTTTAAACTATTTATTTTTATGTAACTATCAAGTGAAAAAAGCTAATCTAGTACTGATTTAGGTTTTAAACATAAATAAAAAAAATCTCCTTTAAGTTTGTTATTATATGCTTTAGAATATATAAAACTCATCAAATACACTCAATAATAATAATAATAATAAGTTAACCTAATTCCTTCATATTGTCCCAACACAAATCAATTGTTTAAAAACGCAGCATTTTTTACCATGTATGCTTAAAAACGTCATACCATCCATATCGTCTATCTCTAAAAAGATTTTAATGGCTGTCTATTTAGAACAGTGCACATGTTTTAACAATTGATTTTGGTTTATAGGATTTTTGCGTGTGTCTATGTGTTGTGATATGTATTTTTAGTAACTCTGTCCTAAATGCTGCATGTCTTGACCAGGACTCCCTGGTATGAGGAGATATTGTATCTCAGTGGGATATTCCCGGTTAGTTAGTTAAATAAATAAATAAATATATTTTTATTAGTTAATTAGTTAATTAATTTATTTAAAATACTTAAATAATTAATTAATTAATTTATTAGTTAATTAATTAATTAATTAATTAATCAATTTATTTATTTATTTATTTATTTATTAAAAAATAGGAAAACCAAGCTTTGACTGACGTTTTTTTTTTTTTTGCATATTTTTGTATACATTTAAATCATTTTAGATTTGAAACATTTATATATATTAAAGCTTTACTATTGAAATAAAATATTAGTGTACAATATTACAACTATTTACAATTGAATGTTTATCTATCCTATTATAAGTGCCTCACAGTAAGTCATTTTGAAGAAATTAGATAAATTATATTGACACGGAAAATGTTGTCATGTAAGTTTTTACTAAATCTGCTTTAACTCCACAACATTAAAAAAAGCTCGATTGTCCATTCCAGGATGTGCCGTTTTCCCAGAAGACCCGTGCTATTACACATGCCACTGATCCAAGGACAGCCGCTGAGTTCCTCCGAATCGGAATTAATTACGGAAAGCAGGCCCGAAAGTGGAGATCTTTAGAAGTCTGGTCTTTCTTCTCTGACTGCCCCATGGACTTGCAGATGGTTGCGGTGAGTGGCTTCTTCCCGTGGAGAGTAAATCTCACCGGGGACTCAATACAGTCTCCATTCGCAGACGTTTCAAAACAGCCATGGGGGAGGTTGGTGACTTAACATAAATTAGACCACCAGGGAATGTGGAGATCTTGCTCTGAAGAAGGGTAATATCCAGAGGAAACGCGGCACGCAGAAAGCTTTCCGATCCGCTCTGTGCAGGACAGGGTGTTATGGGGAAGGTCATGGGTTCGATTCCCAGGGATACATTCAAAAAAAGAGGAGAGTATGAGTGTAAATGAGTCAAATAAGCGTAGAAATAAAAAAAATAAATAAAAAAAAAGCTAAATCTGTCAGGTTCTTAGGAATGTAATATGTGCGTAAATTTTTTTGTTCACAATATTTTTAGATCATTTTTATACAATTTAATTACTCAAAACTTAGAAAAAAAATCTATACTGTTTGTACTTCTTGAACAAATTTGGATTCTATGTATTTTGAACAAAGATTTCACACATATTAAGCTTTCGGATGTGTCTGTGTGGGACAGGCTGTTATGGGGAAGGTCATGGGTATATTTAAAAAAAGAGGAGAAAGTTTGTGTAAATAGGTCAAATAAGAGTAAATATTGTTGGTTTACAATAATTTAGAGCATCATATTTTTTTTAGCAGTTTAATTACTTAAAACTCATAACTGTTTGGTGAAAAGCAATATTTTTTCTCACTTTTTGAATAAATTTGTATATAAATTCTAATAATTAATTTCAACAAAGGTTTTCCACATCTTAAAAGCTTTCTGTGAGGAAAGGTTGTTATAGGGAAGGTCATGAGTTCGAGTCCTGCAAATTTGTTTTAAATAAAAAGGAGAAAGAGTCTAAATGGGTCAAATAAGATTAAAAATGAAAAGAAAAAAAGCTAAATATGTGTCAGGCTCTTAGGAATGTGATCTCTGCATTATTTATATATATATTTTTTTACAATATTTTTAGATCATTTTATGCAATTTAAATACTCAACTCAGTGTAATAACTGTGTAAAAATCTATATTGTTCGTTCTTCTTGAATAAATTTGATTTGTATTTATTTTTAACAAAGATTTTCCACATATAAGCTTTTGAATGTGGTCTGTGCGGGACAGGCTGTCATGGGGAAGGTCATGGTTTCAATTCCCAGGGATTTTTTTTTTTTTTAAAGAAGAGAAAATGAGAGTAAATGGGTCAATAAAGAGTAGAAATGAAGACAAAAAGCTAAATATATGTGTCAGGTTCTCAGGAATGTGATCTTTGCGTATTTTTTTGTTTACAATATTTTTAGATAATTTTATGCAATTTAATTTCTCAAAATTTAGAAAAAAATCTATATATTGTTTAAACTTCTTGAACAAATTTGGATTCTATGTATTTTTAACGGAGATTTTACACATATTAAGCTTTCGGATGTGTCTGTGCGGGACAGGCTGTTATGGGGAAGGTCATTGGTTCGATTCCCAGGGATATATTTTTAAAAAAGAGGAGAAAATGAGTGTAAATGGGTCAAATAAGAGTAAAAAATGAAAATAAGCTAAATATATTTGTCGGTTTTGAGTTAGCCTAACTTATTGGGTTTTACAGTGTAGAACTACCACAAAAGATAAATTAAAGTACTTCACTTCAGCATGATGCAAAAACACAACAGTATTTACAATAAATAACTACAGTATTCCTCCCCTGTTGGTTCCCGCAAGGATCTGACTCTTGAAATAACCTTTTGTCAGCAAACCTTAAAAACTCAGTCATTTTTAAATGTTAAATGTACAAAACGGAGCATAACAAGCTGTTCATGTATCTCAACTGCGCTAGAAATGCCAAAGGTCATAGGTTCGAATCCCAGGTAAAGTTTAAAAGCGCCGCCTGTTGCTGTTCGTTGAGCCGATTTAATTAGCTGTTTATCCAGACAGACTGTACAATATTTTGGCCGCTGACCACGAACAGATGCGTCTCTCGTGTGACCTAAAGACGGGATTAGCGACGCTCTGTTTGTTATGGTGTTTGTTTGTTAATAGCTGGACCTCGGCCGCGTTTGACTGTGAAGAGGACTCCTCAAGTGTGATTAACAGTGAAGGAACGCCGAGGCTGCTAATTAACCCGGCATTGTGTTCGGCCCCACAAAGACACAAAAGAACAAAGTGCCATCTGAATGCGGCAGATTATCACGATGACAAAAGACAAAGTAGCTGATCGTGCTCTTGACGGGGGAATTTTCACACCGATCGTCACAACATGGGATTGGATCAAAGAGAGATGGAGTTACATTAGCGGGACAATGGGCTCTTGTTATTCGACATCTGCATGTCACAGGGGCCTCTTTTAGTCAACTATCGGCTTCCTCTGCTGGTGAATACAGTGTGTGTTGGGTTTGAAATGATCAGTGATGGGTGTTTGTTAGCAGTTGATGGATCTCATTTGTATGTGGTTTCTGCTGGTTCTGCTTCAAGATGCTAATAAAGTGGTGGACCTGATAGTATAATGACCACATAGTCCAAGTAATCTGGTTTACTACTGGCTAAGTAGGGGAATTCCAACACAGTCTCATTGTGAATACTTAGTCCCGTATACATTTCTGGAGAGCACGATTTATGTAGCCGGAGCTATGTACGGCTGCATTTTGTCTTTAAAATGAAAGCTATGGGGCGGTATGATGCCGCTGATGGCTTCTGTTACTTTTCGCGCTACCAGCTGACCGCTTGTCTCCATGTGGATAGCTTTTCCGTTGTTACCAGTTTGTCTAGTAGCTCGCTGTGTACGTCTGTGGACTTGAGACACAGAGAAGTTGACCGTGATGACGGGGTTAGAGTCTGGTGAAGAACACTTCCAGAAAGCAGGTAAAACAATAGCAAAACGCAAAAAATAAACAAGTAAATAACAAGGTGAGAATGTGGTAAAACCTGAAAACGTGGTAAAAGTCAGGCGGCTGGATTGCTTTTTAAAACTCTGTGGGTTGAATTTAGGGAAGGCGGTTGGTTTGTCAATCGGTATTTTTTTTTTATTATTATTGGTCGGTCTTTACATGAGAACAGCCGGCGCGAATGGCACTGGTGAGAGAAATCTGAGATCTGAAAAAGCATACACAGCGGATTCGCGAAAACAAAAACTGAAGAAAAAAAAGTAGCTCCTGGGAAGCATTTGGCACTCAGCAGAAATGTGTACAGGGGTATGTATCCATAACAAGCCAGGGTCGGAAACGTCACCCTGATCTCACAAGGAAATGTAACTATTTTACATTTTGTCAGTTTAGAAGCGAATTCATACAAATTTTAGGAAAGTTGCTGCTGAATATAATAGTATGAATTAAACTTCTCTTTAAAATATCAATATTAATTGTCTTTAATGAATATGTATGTAATTAAAATAGTCATATTTTAATATATAATCATGAGGAATTAGTTATGTCTTCAGATTAAACGTTAAACTGTTAAAAAAAATTAAAAATCAAGAAATCAGGTCTTTTAAATTCTTTTGAAACATTCAAAGTACAACAGTAATGTATAGTAAAGAGAAAAATAAAGGAAAATGTCTGTGTGTGTGTGTGTGTGTATATATGTATGTATATATATATATATATATGTATGTATATATATATATATATATATATATATATATATATATATATATATATATATATATATATGTATATATATATATATATATATATATATATATATATACATACATACATACACACACACATATACGAACTCATATATATACGATATATATATATATATAATATATATATAAAAATACAACAGTAATGTATAGTAAAGAGAAAAATAAAGTAAAGTGTGTGTGTGTGTGTGTGTGTATATATATGTATATATATACATACACATATACACATATACGAATTCGTATATATACGATACATATATAATATATAATTCACACTATATATATATATATATATATATATATATATATATATATATATATATATATATATATATATATATATATATATATATATATAGTTGTTGTATAGCAACAATAAAAGTACCACATTAAATTAATTCATTTGCTTTCCTATATTTTTGTTCAAAAACACTATATTGTTTTAAATATTTACAACAATTGCTGTATTATTTTTTCATGTAAGTGCACTTGGGCACATTTGCAGAAAACCTTCATGTTTTTTATGTACAATGTACAATTTTATGTACAATCCACCTAATTTAGGAAAAACTGTTATTTTTTCATTTGTGTTGGGACAACATGAAGGAATTGTGGTGAACCCAGCGTTTTTTTTACAGTGAACTTGTGTTTGGATTACTAAAACATGAATGCTGTACTGCTAAGTTCAGCTGTCAGATCTGTACAATCTTCCAATGCAATTTCCAGTGACTTCCCATATGTGTAATATATTGCTGAGGCTCAGTTGGTGCCGTGACCCGGTACAAAGTATGATGAGAAATACCCCGAGAGAAGAGCATATAGGGAGACAGCTGCTGTCGAATCCCAAACCTCTGTCTCACGGCGGCCCTTCCAGCCACAGTTCTTCTGTTTTAACCCCCCTCCACCTGTCCCGTAGCAGGCCCCGCTTACACCGCTAATCAGCTGGTCTTCCCCACCCCTGGCCATGGCCCTCAGCTCTCCTGGCCTTTGAAGTGCCGGCGAGGGTGTGAATTACTACACCGATAAGATCTGTGGTGATAGATCAGCTTGTCGCAGCAGGGGAAATAGCAAAGATACTAAAAAATCCACAGAGGCTGTTACTGTCCTAACATATTTAACGCCTTGCAGCGAAGGCCCTTCGAAGGCCCACCCAAAGACTCAAGTGCCGAATCTGCTGAGCCCCATCATTAAAAGGAGATGTTTGTGTTTGCGGTTAAATTAGCTTTGACAGAGAGAAAGACAAGCAGAGAGAGGTTTACCTATACTAGATAAGATTTCACTCTCAAAGTATATTTTATTTTAAATATTACAGTTTATATAATTAGTACAAATTACATAATACACATATATACAGTTGAAGTCAGAATTATTAGCCCCATTTTCTTTTCTTTTTTAAATATTTCCCACATGATGTTTAACTGAGCAAGGAAATTTTCACAGTATGTCTGATAATATTTTCAGTCCTGGAGAAAGTCTTATTTGTTTTATTTCGGCTAGAATAAAAGCATATTTAAATTTTTTTTTAAACATTTTAGGTACAAAATTATTAGCCCCTTTAAGCTATTTTTTTGATAGTCTACAGAACCTAATTACCCTAACATGCCAAGTTAGCCTAATTAATCTAGTTAAGCATTTAAATTAATAAATTTATGTTGCAATATTTAGCTTCAATTTAATTGTATTATATTTCAATTTCTAAAAATGTTTGGTGACTAAAATGTTATTTGAATAAATATATCTTTTGTTTAACGCTCCTATTAACCCACAATCCTGGTAACACGTTTTAACTTTTGGAGGCAAATCTTCTTTTTAACTATAAGACTTGTGTAAAGTAATTTATGTCATGGCTGACTTCTTAAATAGCACTAGTAATAACCCAATCCCCCACTCCTTCCCCCTTATACATCAAGATTACCTATTGCCAAATAGGCAAATCTCCATAAAATCTTACTAAATTACCAGAAGGATCACACTGGTTACAAAAAGGCTTGCATTTCCACTGCCTAAAGGGAACCAAGGGTACCCTTTTGATGGGCGTGGTATACAACAGAAACTTTCAGTCAATGTCATTCTCGCTCAAGGACATGTCTACAGTAAAGCCGTATGGGTCGTTCACATATCATATGAGGAGCACTTCTTACAAAACAGACGCTTTATGCACATAAATACTTCTGTATAAATGTTCATTACTAACCTTTCTATGAACATGATTTGTTCATAACTGCAGATCAATGACGGTGCGAAATAGCCTACTGTAACGTCTACAATTATATAAAATATATAAATAAATGCAGCATATTTGAACACATACAGATCCTTACAGTCTCCAAAATGTTACCAATTACAGAAAAAAAATACACACAGAAGACATTTAGTCAAAAACAGCACACAACATATAGCCCACAGTCAGTGTAAACGTCTCATCTGTGTCCTTAATCTTCAGCAGCACATGTAGCCTCTGTTAGAGAGTAACTCTATCATTCCAAGTCCATAATAGCCAAAAAGGTGATGATAATAGTTAAACATGGAGGTTTGTTCATGATTCAGGTTGCTGAAACAATTGGCTCCTTTGTTTTGTCGGGCTTCTCCTTTTTTTTTTTGAGCTTCACTCTCCCGTTTGTCTGTTTCTGAAAGGATCTGATGTCAGAAGCAATCACGAGCACATTATCATCAGCTCAAGAAGTGTGTTATTGTAAATAAAGAACGTACACGAGAAAGCGAAACTGCTTGCACTTTAGATGGCCTCGTAAAACAAAAACAGGATACGGCAGATTTTACGGCAGATCTTGGCTTTGTGGCTGTTCATCAAGACAATGACACGGTTTGCATGAGCTAGGGTCAACCATACGCTTATTTCACGCGGCTGCCATTTTAAAGAACCAAAGCGAGGCTGCAATGGGAAGAAACCCGGAAGTGTAGGATCAGCACTGTAAACATGGCAGCCACATGCTGTGTACTACAAACCTTCAGCTGCTGCCGAGATTCAAAAATGCAGAAATGGTGTAAACATCACTTTAATATTATACAGTAAGTTTAATTTGAGCAATTAAAAGCAAATTAGGCATTAAACAACATCGCAATCTCTGTAAGAGTAATATTCTCAAGTGTCCTCCAAGTTTTGAAGATACTATATAATATTTAAAAGAATATATGCAAGACCAGGCTGATCTCACGAGGAAACATAAGTATTTTACGTTTTGTCAGTTTTGTGGATAATTCGTACGAATTTGTAAGAGTTTATTAGTACGAAAATGTACGATTTTAAAAAGGAGGCGTGGCACCAAGCCCCACCCCTAACCCCAACCGTCATTGGGTGATGAGCAAATCGTACAAAATTGTACGAATTAGATCATACGAATTCATACAAATTGGCCACTAAATCAAAAAGTTACGAATTGCCGTGAGATTGCATTGGCAAGACTCAAATCAAATGCAATTAAACTCCTACGTCAATATACCCAAACTATGTAGCTTCACTGCACTAACATGCTCGGTTTCATAACCTGGACTCCTGCCAGTCGATCAGCCTCAAACAAACACTACAGATTAATGAAAACTCAAAACAAATGCGCATGTTCATCAAATCTGCTTCACACCTGAAACTGACCACCGCACGCTGTTGGCCGTCCAGCATCAGCCAGTTGATAGATATAATATTTGGGGAATGTGTCTAGAAAACGCAAAGGCCCAGACTTCAAGAGCCGGAGCCTGAAGCGTGATGAATGGGAGGAGGAAAGCCTCACGCTGGGTCTGTCTGAACCTGCCGGGTCTGGAGGCTTGGATGTCGAAGTGTCAAAACGTGCGCTAATTTATGGCTTCTTTTATTGAACAGCAACCCTCGCTGCACATTCAGGGCTTTGGAGTCCTGGAGCCCACAAACACTTCAACATTTCATTGGGAAAATAATGAAATTCTCAGTGAAATGATGATGATGATGAATTGGGTGGGAAGCGGCGAATTCAAACAGAAGTGCATTGAGACTGAATTGGGATGACCTGGTGAACTGGAGAGACAGGTGAAAAAAGAAAAAGTAGAGACCTGGAAAAAACATACGAGCTTAATGGTTTCTGTTATCACCTTCCTGTGACAATACACATCCTTATCTTGAATAACAATTAGGGCTCTTTATACTGACCTGGCTCTATGCTAAGTTTGCCCTATTAACACTAACTGGGAGGAAATGTGTTTAACATGTTAATAAGTGCATGGAGAGACCAGGTGCACCGAAACACATTGATACCTGTCGAAATGGTGAATATAATATAATATAATATAATATAATATAATATAATATAATATAATATAATATAATATAATATAATATAATAATATAATATTATTATTAATAATAAAAATAATTATAATATAATATAATATACCTATTAAAGAAGAAAAAATGAGTTTTATATAATACCAATATGCCGATATTTATCCATAAACATACTAGTTATTATGATTTTGACCTACCTGAAGAATATAATATAATATAATATAATATAATATAATATAATATAATATAATATAATATAATATAATATACCTATTGTTTTAAGATGATTCTTTATATTTTAAAAATATATATAAATTTTTGTATTTTTATTATAAAAATGATAAATTACGCATAATATATTCTATATTATTTTCCTATCTGATATTTTTATTTATTTATATTTTAAATAATATAATAGATAATATATTCATTTTAGTCACATTGATTTATTTATTATAAATGTGAAACAAATTACAAGAACAAGAAACTTTCTATTAAAAACACATTCTTAATTTTTGTTTTGACCAGCCAGAAGCATATAATATAATATAATATAATATAATATAATATAATATAATATAATATAATATAATATAATATAATATAATATAATATAATATAATATAATATAATATAATAAATACCTGTTGTTTTCAAGATGATTCATTGTTTATACTTAAAAATATAAATATTTGTATTTTTAAAAATATAATTAAAAATATTAGATGTATTTTTATAATTTGACATTTTTATTTATTAATATTCTAAAATGCAATATAATACAACTATAACAAAATACAATGTAATTTATTGTATAAATATTAATTTATTAACATAATTATTTAATTTGTTAGAAAATATTTCATAAAGTAGTTATAAATACAAATTTCAAAATGTCTGTCTGTCTATCTATCTATCTATCTATTATGCAAAAAGCCTGTTTATAAACTGTACTTACAACTAATTAGTTACGTTCCTTCACATTGTCTTGAGTTGCATTATTATAAATATTGAGATTTCCCTCTGAAACTCGAGGTATCCAGTCCTGCCCCTCATTCAAGCTCAGAGGAGAAACCCAGTCGCCTCCCACTGACATAATTTGTTTCACAGTTTCACTGGCCACCGGCATGAATCAGATGTTGACATTCTGATTTCATGCACACCAAGTGTTCAAGCCGGAGCCCACTGTCTGTGGTGTCCACCGTACCTGGAAAACACGCGTCTGACACCAGCTGGACATCCACTGGCTTACATAGATAGCAGAAGAATACACTGTAAAAAAGGCAGGGTTGCACAGAATCCATTCAGGTTGTCCCAACACAAATAGATTAAGTTAGCATTACAAATTCAAGCGTATTGAGCATGAAATAATTAAGTTTTCCCAAAGCAAATATCAAGGATTGTGTTGTTTAGGCTTGCTTTGTATAAGTAGTTTGAGTATTAAGCATTAAAGTATCTTCATACGAGCATGTAAACTTATATGGCAGTGACATTAGAAACTTTTAATTTTACTTATTTAGCATGGTAAAATTAATTTATTTACCATGCTGTAGAAAAAAATCCTGATTGCCTTAGATTTTTAAGCTGAATCAAATTAACCTTATGAGTCCATTGAACTGATATTAAGTTAAACTGACTTAAAACAGCTTGCATTTCTTATATAATTAAGTCAGGACATGATTAACTTAGTTTAATAAGTTACATTGACCTAAAACATATGCTGTCGGGACTAATTGATCATATACTTTTTTACAGTGTATTTATTATAGTCTATTGTATTAGTTGATTTATTTATTGTGACAACTTATTTATTTATATTACTATTTTTTTTTAAGTTATTTATTTATTGTGCCACGCAATTAATTTATTTGTTAGTGCAAAAATCCTTTTATTTATGCTTCGGTCATGTCCATCACAAAAGCTTAGGCCTATAAGACTTCTACTACTTATTTAAACCCGGCTCTTTTTGTGCTATGTGTGCACAGTGTGCATAAATATATTTGTTTATCGCAGTTGTTTTAGTAAAAGTCAACGTGTGGCTGCAGAGTAGAAAGAAAAATAGCCATCAGCAAAGCATAAACACACACATCCGTTCCTCCTTCAGCGCTGCTGTTTGTCACATCTGCAGAGTAAACCGGACGCAACTTTTGCTTAGCGTCGATTAATTTTTACGCTTTTACAAACATTATTTTGACAGCCCATAATATGAGTGGAAACATGAGGAGAGCCAAACTCTGCCCTCATTCTGTCAGTAGACCGTCGGAGGACTCAGGTGAGCTAATGCGAGGGAGGCTATAGCTTTAGCATTCGTGGGCTTCTTCAAACAGTTTTACAGCTGTAGGCGTGCTTTAAAAATACTTTCCCCTAATTTTACCCCTCTTGACATTTGTTTGTCACTGTTTAACACACGTCACACAAACGACGTGATTTGCAGACAGCAGTATGAAAACTTACACGAGCTAACAGCTTTTTTGATGTCTGTTTTTACCAATCTGAAATATGAGGATGAACTATCTGTCTGCATTTTTCCCAAAGCGTCCACATCTGACTGACTGATAGTCGTTAGCCCTTATCGTAGGCGACTGAAGTAGAAGATTGGTGATGTCACCAATATCTAATTTATGGAAATCACATGACATACAAGTTGATTGGATTTCCAATACAAAAAATGTACATAAATATATGGCATATGTGCAACATAAGTGGAAAAAATGGCCGTTTAAATAGTTTTTGAAGCATTTACACTACAAATACATACACATATGGCCATTTATGAACACACACTGCCTACATGAGCAGTTTACCCAATGTGTGAGCTAAAATGGCTGGTTTAATGAACAGCATATTTGACACCATCCACATCTGCACATCTCAGTGTTTAGGCGTTATTAACCCTTTGCTGCACAAGCTATAAAATAGATACAGAAAAAATAAACGTACACTCTAAAAAATACAGGGTTATTTTTTCTACCCAAATCTTGGGTTGAGGCATTTGTTTGAATTTTTTGGGGGTTATTTTCAGAGTCTTGGGTAGTTTCAACCCAGCTCTTTGGGTTAAATCAACTCACAGCAGGGGCTGACTGGGATACCACATATTATATACTAATTTGTTTAAATGCAATGAAAATAGTGTAGCATAAACGCAGATTCTCTGCATTTACAGATGATTAAAATGAGATTTATGCTCATAGTCAGACCTTTCTGAATTTAAAAAAAAATTCTTACTAGCACCATTCGTACACCTGTAATCAAAGCTGCACATCCCCCACCGTACTTCAGTGACGCCGAGTCAAAACAGCACAATTGCTGGGTCATCTTTCGCAGGCATTTTTGGATCAAATTAACCCATTATTTAAGTAAAACGAACCAATTATTGTGCAGAAAAAAACAACCCATTTATGGGGTTAAAAATAATAACCCAATTACTTGGGTTAATTTAACCCCTGATGTGTTTTGTCCCATATTTACCCAGCAGTAGGGTTAAAAACAACACAATTTGGGTGTTTTTTGGAGTTTAGACCGGTCACATTAGACCCATGTAGTGCATCAAAGGGTTAACTGACTGAATTACTTACAACCCAACTGATGTCAGTTTACCCCATGTGTGATAAAAAAGTGCAGGTTTAATGAACAACATATTTTACACCATTAATATCTGACACTATATTAGCTGCTATTAGCTGACATATTTACAACCAAATTGATGTCAGTTTTCCCAGTTTATTATATGAAATTACTGGGTAAAAATAGGCTACGCACTGTACATGGTATATATATATATATATATATATATATATATACACACACAGTCTATATATGATTCTATATGAGCAGTTTATCCAATGTGTGATTTTAAAATTTCATCATATTTGACACCATTAACATCTGACACAACAACCAAACTAATGTCTGTTTTCCCAATTTGTCATATGAAATTACTGGTTAAAAATACATAAGCTACATACTGTACATAAATATATATATATATATATATATATATATATATATATATATATATATATATATATATATATATATATATACACACACACACACACACACACACACACACACACACACACACACACACACACACATATATATATATATATATATATATATATATATATATATATATATATATATATATATATATATATATATATATATATACACACATACATACATACACACACACACACACCAATATATATTTCTATATGAGCAGTACCGTACATATGTGATCTAAAATTGCTGGTCTAATAACCCGGATTCGACACTTAATATTTGACACAATAACTCAGTGTTTAGGCGTTATTAGCTGACTGAATTATTTACAACCAACTGATGTCAGTTTTCCCAATTTGTCATATAAAAATTATCCAGCAAACAATTTTGTTTAATATACGTCTAATAGATTTCTAAACATAGACAGCTTGGCTAAAACAAGACTAAACTTCTAATATATAAGAACAGCTCAAAACTAAACTATTTGCCAAATAGACAGGTTAGACAGACTTTATATAGTCATTCATTTCTGTTTATTTGATGACTAGTCTAGTTTTGGCCTATTTTTAGACAACTATTAGATTTTCACTGACAGCCCAAGTGTAGATTGAGGTAAAGTTGGTTTTATATTTGCACATTTGTTTAGTGACAACTTGATACCCTCCCTATATTGTTTACTATTGTACTTTGAATATTCGGACATGCAAATATGACTTTAATGCAACAATAGTACTATTTATTTGACTGTGAACAATGTTGTACTATCTGAAATGTTATTATTAAGGAGAGAGTCCAAATCTGTGAATATTAAACCAACTGCACCTCAATCTAAATTTGGGCTCTCAGTGAAAATCTAATTTAGCCTTGTTTTGTTTTGACGATTGGGTTTAGACGTCTATTAGACATCTATTACACATCTTTAAAAAAATCCTTGCTGGGTACTGGTTTAACAAGCGTTTATGCAAATAACATGTTAAAGTCTTAGCTTAGTTGTCTGAAGAACTTACAACATACTCGATTTGATGTCCGTTTTCCCCACACTCGTGATGTAAAACGATTGGTTCAACGATCTAAATCGTTTTCCTCAAACAATATCTGACATAACACACCCCTGAGTTTAGCTTCTCGTTTGCCTTGATGACTAGTCCAAGTTCACCTCTCATCCAGCAAAACAAATGAAGTCATTCGAGTTCAGCGAAAGCCAAAAATCAACCAAAGTTCTGTCAACGCGACTTGACTTATCGCTCGACAATAAACAACCGTCCACTGTCCATTTCATCTGGAGGTTAAGTCGAGTTTATTACCGACGCCTCGGCCGGCTTGCATTAAGCAAATCATAAATTATGCATGCTAATTACCTTGGGCTCCCACTGTAATGAATTCTTTTAATTAAACCAGCGCATTGTGGTTTTGCGTGGCGCGCTCTATATTTTATCCCTCCTGCCTGGGATGACCTTCTTCTGCAGGAGTGGATCATGTAGTGGATGCTTCGCTTTTGTCTTTGCTTACACAACAGAGTTCACGCCGGTGTTAATGAACAGAGAAAACCCACTCGAAGACAACTGAGGCCTCCGTCATTATACGAGCCCTGAAATCACAACAAGCTAATGCTCTCCAGCATAATGTGGAGAAGGTAAAGCACTCGCCTGACAGCGCTGATTTGAAGAGGGCAGATTATATCGACACGAGTTCAGAGGTGTGCTGCACATAACTACACAGTGGTTTACTTAAAAGAAAGTTTTGTATTCGAATGCACACCGAACATAAATCTGATATTTAAGCACCCGAGCGATCCTGCGTTTCACAAACAATTACAACTAATATGCTAATTGTATGCTGACATTTTGAAGAAGTTGTTTTGAAACGATTAAAACTTAATAGGTGTCTTCTTTAAAAAAAAAAAAACATAGACTTTATTTGTTTTTACAGGAATTGGCTATCGAGGTTTCATTTAGTATTATCTGCACGAAATGTAAAGCTGAAGATTTTAAATTCAACCCTATAAAAAGGATTTTATTGAACATGATACCTTAATAAATACAGAAATATAATTTGAAATTATATTTGTTTAGTATTGTTAGTACGCCAGTACGTTTAGCAGTAATGCAATGTGTGCGAATATGGGGAAAAAATCTACAGGTTATTAATAAAGTAAATAAACACAATAATCGACTTGTGCTGTTATGCAAAAAAATGCATTAAACTATCTCATGATATTTATGTTGGTTTTAGTCTTTACTATTTTTATCTATTAAAATTAAAGTTATTAATATTTCTGCACAGTTCTTTTTATATCTTGTTAAATTGATCAATGTATTTGTCGTTTCGTTAAAACAAATAAACAAATAGTTTTTACCATATTTTCACACTATGAAATCTGTCGATTCGGTTTAAATGTCTATTTTGTTTTTTAAACAAACAAAAAAAAAAAAATTTAGATATTCCATTTGTGTTTCCCCTGTAAAACATGTCTTTTTTATACATAACCATTTACATATAATAAACATAACAAATTTAAGACGCTGAATTTATTTATGCAAAGCATGTCCCATTCGCTTTAAATATGATCATTAAAATTGCGTCTATTTTCCCCTCATGAAATGTTAAACATAATTATTAATATAATAATATAACACATAATTGTTAATAAAATGTTGTATTGTCTCTGTAAAACGTGTAGGCTATATTTTATTCTTAATTTAATTTAAAAAATACGCGATAAACTAGAGTAAACATCAACGCAACACAATGTCAAACCCCAAAAAGAAAGTAAAGGAAAAGAAAAGCGAAAAGAGAAGGGTGGAAAAAAAAACTTGCAGTGTTGTGCAAACAGTCTCTCAGGGGGAGGGGTTGGATTTAAATTCCAAAGGGGTCTCAGAACTCGTTTCCTAGTCCCCCAGTCAGCTATGTGTTTGTGAGAAATCGGCCTTTTTGTCTTGCTGAAAAAAGACTAAATCTACATCGGTGGCCCAGTCTAAGTTTGCAATTCTTTGCACTTTCTATTCAAGTGAATGAGGGTGAATGAAGTGGCCAGGGACCCTTTATTTGATCAGCTCAATTGCATAAAGTGACGGAATTCTAATGTATTTGCTTAATATCCCGGAGAAGGCTGATGCTCTCTGTGCGGGGACGCAAACAATGCACCTGTTTCTCGCATTCTGACCGCGACATATCCTTTATCGATGGACCCCCCATTAAATCCGAGAGTAAAATAGAGGGTAAAATGCTGGAAAGCGGTGTAAAAAAATCTTGGGTGTTGATATAAAAACGTAGGACACATTTCAAGAGTAATTAAAATTGAAAATATTAAAATAAAGCGTTAGGTGAATTAATTGTTTATTTGTTTTAGTTTTAATTTAATTATCGATTTAGGAAAAAACATTTAAATGATTTATACATAGTTGTATTTATGTATTAAAAATAAATATACAGGCAAACGAAGCATTTTCATCATCAGAAATGCCTTTTTAAGTTTAAAATGTAAATGTAAAGGTTTAGACTGTGGCTGAAGCGAGAAGCTGTGCTGATGAATGAGTCTGCTTGTGTGTGCTGTGACTGCGGCACAGTAACTTCATGCATCCTAATCAAGAGCTTCATTCATTTATTCCAGTCCGTCGCGTTTTCCTCGAAGAAAAGTGATCACCTGCATCAAGCGATGAGCGAATTTAAATAGTTAAAAATAAATGTTATGGTAATATATCTGTAATATACACACGTGGTTATTGTACAGTAAATAAAAAGACGCTTAATCTTGGTGAGACTGTTAATAGTAAAGCAAAAATATTGCGAATGTAGCCCAACTAAAGTTTGTAAAAAGAAAAGGAGATGTTTGCTATGTTTGTTTGTTTGTTTGTTATTAATATGACCTGATTATAGCAGTGATAATAATTAGTGTTTGCTTTACACAAGTGTGCATGAGTATTTTAGTTGTGTGAAGAAAGAGAAAACATCCGCTAAAATAATAAAAAACGAACACAAGAGCAAATGTGTAAGTTTACACCATTTTAATGAAAAAATATTCTGATGACCAAGTTCGTAATTTAATGCAGACGTTTTGCACATCTTTTAAAAGCACGCATGCTTGCAGCAAAACAACACAAAGTCTGGAAAAAGGCATGCTTTATATCTGAACAAAAAGTACAAATGTACGGCATTTTAATACACATGGTCACCACGGCTTTAAATTAAACGCTCACAAAACATTTCCTGCAAAATATAATGTAAAACATCTAACTAAAAAGTGCATTTGACACAATTTCAATATCACTTATTTGCAATTATTCACATATTTACTTAATGACCCTATCCTATTTTTACTTCAAGTTTGCAATTGTAGCATACTGTACTTGTGTGTGTGTGTGTGTGTTTGTGTGTGTGTGTGTTTTAGATCAAGTATTTGGTTTGCAGACTGAGACAAGTTTAGTCGTCTAGAAAGTTAGTAGCATGACTACCAACCCTAAAAATAGTGAGCATTCCGACTTATACGCACATAGTATTTCAGTGTACTATCAGTTATCTAATAGGCGATATAACCTGCGAGAAAAACGACGAGCACTTGCCTTGTGCGATTCAAACACGATCGCAGTGCTTGGATTTGTCGAATAAACACATAAATTCTGGATATTTAGGTTGTAAAAAAACAAAACAAAAACTCTTCATTTTACAATATGATATCCGTGTCGATCCATGTGATTGGACTCATCAAAAGCAACACTTAGAAATCTCAACACATACACATAAATTAACACCACTGCAACATAGATAGCTCTTGCCTTGATTGTATAGCCAGTGTCTGTCAAGGTCTATAATTAAAATTCAACTTTGGAGTACAGGTGCTGACCGGCAGGCCCAGTCCGCAGGTGTCAGTGCACCGCGACCGACTGCAGCGTCGCGGGTCCCGTCAGGGTTTCGCTCGGGGTGGCCGGGCTGCTTTGGCTGGTCGCTGTCTGCGGGGACGTCGGGCTCAGAGATTGCGGAGAGTTCGATAGGAATGCCGGGATGTGGTGAGGCAGCGCCGCCGGGGTCGGCTTGATCGGGACGGGGATCGCCGGTAAGGTTTGTCCGCCGTGGCAGAGCGACTTGATGGGCACACCGTAGGCACTATAATCGCTGCTTGTCATGGAGATGGGAGCCGCGCTGTCCATCATACTAGTGCTGTACATATGGGGCCAGGCTGTGGTCAGCTGGTTGTGGAGGGGGTACCCGGTGGAGAACGCCAGTCCTCCGGGAACTTTGTACTCTCGGGCGATGATGTTCTCGATGGCGAACGGGTGCTTGAACGTGGACGGCTGGGAAACTCCCAGGTTGTAGCTGGACATCTGAGGGAGGTGTGTGCCTAGGGCACTGAGCCGGAGCTTGGCGTGCTGCTGGAGGTAGTGGGCAGCGTCTGAGGGCTTGCTGGGTGCCAGGTGCTCTGATGTCATCACCTTGAAGCGTTTGCGGCGTCGCAGGAAACTTCCGTTCTCGAACATGTCTCCGCAGCTGGGATGGAGCGCCCAGAAACTACCCTTCCCGGGCTGGTCCGGGCGCCGGGGGATTTTAATGAAGCAGTCGTTGAAGGAGAGGTTGTGGCGGAGGGAGTTCTGCCAGCGCTGGGTGTTTTCCCGGTAGTACGGAAAGCGATCCATGATAAACTTGTAGATCTCGCTGAGAGGGAGCATCTTCTCCGGACAACTCTGGATGGCCATGGCGGTGAGTGAAATGTAGGAGTACGGCGGTTTCTGATCGCTGTAGGTGTTTCTCCCGGGTCTGGGCATCCTGTCCTAATCGCGTTGAAAGTCAGTCGGGGAAATTCAGTATTTCGCAAGTTTTTGTTTTCGCCGAGACGCGGACGTCCTGCGAGTTCACTTCTTGAACTCAAGAAAGAACAAGTGTCTTCCTTCTTTCCAGGCCAGCTTGAATGGACCAGATCCCCTCTCTCTCGCACACACTCACTCTCTCTCTCTCTCTCGTTCTTGATATGACTAAGAGCTAAGTGGCTGCCTCCATGTCCTTCCTCTAACCATCTGATAGTTTTATGTGGCGACATGGGCAGAAAAGACCCCTGTAGAGGCGCTTCATTAATGTGCCACTTCTTCGCTATCACATGACAATCGCCTTGGGAGGAGGGGGGCTGGGAGAAAGGCATAATCTGGTTTCATTTACACCTATTTACATGGACACCTTGGGCCAATAGAAATCATTTCCATTTGAAGACAGAGCAAAGGGGTGAAAAGGCTCGGCAACCGGAATTGAACTGCGATGGCACCCGGTAACAGTGTGTGAAGGTATGTGTGTGAACCTTTCTGCGCGCTTCGTAGGGTGCTCGGTCTACAATTCACACGTACAAATGGAGCTACTGAGCAATGGGATGTTTGACATGGAAATTGGCTGGAACTTGCATGCAGTTTGCATTGTTACTTTTTGCTTGTCTTGCTGTCATGACACAGTTCGTATGACTTTCGCCGGCTTTGTTACGCCTCATGTCAATTGCACCCCAACGTAAACATGCGGAGGGCAAATTAAACCGTGTAGCGACACATTTTCTTCGTGTATTTCCACATGACCAACCTGAGCGCCTCGTTATTATAATGAGCCAAGGGAGTCATACATGTGTCATTTGGCCCATAAGCATATGTTTATTGGCAACTAGGAAATGAGCTTCACGGATGGTCTTTTACAGCAGTCAGGCGATATATTTGATTAAATGACAAGAACAATTTAAGACGAACGTGCACATATTAATCGCTGCTTAAAGTGCAAGTTAAATTGCTGCATTCAAATTAAAATTTTATTCATTCTTAATAGAAATAAGTTAAACTTTGAATTAAAATAAATGCTTAACGAGTACAAAACAATTTAGTGAATAGGAACAAAAATGTTAAGGCACGATGATGAGAATGTATAGCCTATTTACCGTGCAATTAATAACAATACGACTAAATAATTACGCATAGTTCATTACACGGTGCTTACTTATGCAAATACGCATTAACACTGTAATGTAAAGTGTGAAGAAATGATCAAAGCACATTTGGCAAATGATTTATATTCGCTTAAATTTAGAGCCAAATCTCATTATTGCGGTTTTAAATGCGCGGGCACATCCGACAATATTAACCGCAATACTTGAGATACCTCTTGACGAAGCCGAAGACTGGATAAATATAAAAAAGCACGACCTGCGAGCACAGTAAGGCGCTCCACGTGTGTTAATAATTCGCATTATATTTTTTATGCAAATTAAAAGTGTGAGATTTCTTCTTATAAAGTCACACAAGACGTGACCCGGAGGGCGCTTCAGAAAATGTGCAAACATTTAAACAAAACAAAACAAACAACAACAAAAAAAAACCTTCTTGAAATGAAACTTCATGATGCCAGGCGGGCTTTTGTGCTCATGTAAAGCAAACTGAAAAGTACTTCAGATATGCAAATAAAGCCTTCAGAGTGGCGTTGTGAAAACTGTATAAAATATCCATAAGTCAATTATATGAATGTGAAAACCAAATGGAAGCCTATTTTGAGCAATGGCCATTCAAGCTTTTTTTTTCAGGGCTCAGCAAGGGCCACCTTTCCGCTTGGCGAGTTTGCAATGAGATGGACCACACACGAGCTCGCGGATTTGCTCATAATTTATGCAAATTTCCCACCATAAATCCACCAATGAGACCCCTGACTGCTCTGACGGATCGCGAATAGAATCAACCATACAAGTGATTAGAAGCGATGCGCATTGTTTATTTTGATGCCTGTTTGGAAGATGCAGGAGGGAAAAAGGTCTGTATCTAAACCGCGGGAAGAGAAAGAGAGAGAGAGAGAGAAAAAAACAGGCAGCTAATATTTACAAAACAGGAGGAAAGTACCAAGCACAGCGTTATAGTTTCCTTGGTTGCCGCACAATCACCGTCTCAAAAACACTTTCTTTCCAAGCTAGGAAGTCATGCAGCTTCTCGCTGCGCCATGAAGTACCTCTTTTTAACTTGTCATTCCTCTGCTTGTGTATTGACAGAAAAGGGCCAAAGGATTCCAATTTTCCAGGCTTCTTTCACATGAAGTTTTCCAGAGTTCTTCAGAGGCTGTCTTTGGGAAGCGGCGGCGAGCTTGTGTGACAGAGCAAGTATTCTTCAATGAATCTGCCGACAAAAAGTATCCGGCACCTTCAGTGCGCGTGAGAGAGAGAGGGGAGAGTTTGTGTTTGCGCTCATAAAAAGCATTTATTTCTCTGCCCAAATGTTTACCCAGACAAGAAACAATGGAAAAACAACTATGTGACTTTCAAGTGTTTTCAAGGATGCGTTCGGCATAAAAATAACACCCGATAAAACACTTCACACGAGAGTGTACGCACACAACTGGATAATATAAACGAAAACCCTCTGTGGACATGGGTTTGGTATATGCTTATTTACATATATCAAACTTTTACATGATATCAAATTGATTATCATTTCAAACATTTAAATATACACTTCGTATATATTATATATCTTATTTTAGTACATTTATCTGTCTATTTGTTTTGCGTTTTAAATTATTGACTAATATATCAACTAAATATTGACATAATAAAATATAAATCAATTAAAAAAAACACAAACGTATTATTTAAATAATCTTTGTGCTAATTAAATGCATGCCTGCTTAAACACTATGACATTTAAAAATGTAAACACTAACTAAAACGAGCATATTGAATAAATACACGACGCAAATAAACATTTTTAAAATTGTCATATAAAATTGCCATTGTCACTATTCAATTATTATGTTCAAAGTCCCCCCTTTTTGGATCTGTTCCCAGACCCTTTTAATTACACGTGTACCGTGTAAAATGTATTTGCAATATTATGCAAATGAGGCCGGTCGCCCGCGCGCTGATCCCACAGACGCGCAGTTGAATGTTTTCACAGTTAATCACGCGCACAATGGCACAGTATCAACCTGTGATGAGGGACCACCCAACTCATTGCACCTTTTCCCCCGTATTTTCGCGGGATAAAGTTTCCGGCAGCTGTCATGGAAATCAGCTTTGTCCTTAACTTAACGGTTAACCAATGTGACGAGGACGAGCCGTGCGTATTTGTTCACTGAAGATTTGCTGCCGCTTTTTTTTTCCTACGGAAAGCGCGCAACTGCAAATGCCACCGCGGTTCCTGAATGGCTCGAGTCCCTGCAGCAGTAGATCAACTGTATAATGTGCGAGTGAGTTTGGTCATTTGTACAAGCCGAACAAAGGTTGGTCTAAGCCAAATTGCATTGCACTTGTGAACCGGGGGCTCTACTCTTAAGTATCTTTTACAGCTGGGGGGACCGAGGACAATTTTGTGTGCGTCTGAAAAAGGCAGAAAAACAAAGGCACTTTCTGAAGCATCTTAAAGTAGAGTAGTGAGGCGTGACATTCCCAGGGCGATGGGACACAAAGGCTGAGGTCACGCGGATGAAAAAGAGAATCAAACAGCCACTTTCACACGTCTGCCCTCCGCCGCACAATAGGAAACAAATGTTGTTAAAAAAGGATCGATGCCATTCATTGTAAGGCAGCGAATGATAGCAAAACAATATTGTCAAACTGAATCAACTTTGGGATATGCTGCCACCCAGGAAAAAAAAGGAGGGACGGGGAGAGATTTTAGCTCTGCCTTTTACATCCGTGCAAGAGCCGTCAATAGAGAGGAAACCGAGCAGCACATTTTCAACAACAATAAAATAAAACTTTGGTGTGTAGCATGCCTTCATAACTACTCTAAAAACACCAAATGGTCTTACCACGAAAAAAGTACACACTTATAATAATAATAATAATAATAATAATAATAATAATAATAATAATAATAATGGCTAATTTTTATATGTATTGCTTTATATGTTTTACAAATATCCCCGAGTTGAGTCATACTTGATATATAAAGAATTAAAAGCACAATGACATTGATAAACAAAGCTCAAAGTCTTTATTTACTTACTTTTTTATTTAATTATTTGTTTTTTGTTGTTTGTTTTGGTCACTGTAAATTATTTGGATTACTGTATGTAGATTAGGCTATAAACGGCGTGTTTTAGTGCATTAGTCTATTATTATTCATTTTTCTAGATAGGCCTATTATTAAAAACAGCCTATTTTAATGTTTCATCATTAACATAAACTCATCTGCTTTCTACGGGAAATCAAAATGTCATGACAAAAATATTTGGCTGTAGATAAGGGTACACAAAGGTGTCTTTTAGTGCATAAGTCTATTATTTATAATATATATATATATATTTTTAGATAGGCCTATTATTAAAAACAGCATATTTTAATATTCCATCATCAACATAAACTGATTTGCTTTCTATGGGAAATCAAAATGTCATGCTAACATTTATTTTCTCAAAAGTGGAGTGTTTGTATAAGGTTTTAGGACACTTTGAACCGCAGAAGTTTGATTAATTATTTCATTCATTCATTCATTCATTCATTCATTCATTTTTCTTAGGCTTGGTCCCTTATTTATCCCCACAGCGGAATGAACCGGTAAATTTAGATCGAATAAAAACGTAATATATTATGACGTGCATCATAAGTAGTATATTTCAGTCATTCTGACCCATGCATATGTATAAATAATATATTGTATAATAACAGTCTTGTCACTCACAAAAAGCTGTAATACAATAAATACCCCTGCCTTACAAATATATTATTATTAATAATATTATTATTATTATTATAGTCTCTATTAAAATAAATACCCCTGCCTTACAATTGTATTATTATTATTATTATTATTATTATTATTATTATTATTATTATCAATGTTATTATTATTATTGTTATTATTATTATCATTATTTTATTATAGTCTCTAATAAAAACCCCTACCTTACAATTGTATTAATATTATTATTTTTATCATTATTAATATTATTATAGTCTATATTAGAATAAATACGCCTGCCTTACAATTGTATTATTATTATTATTATTATTATTATTATTATTATTATTATTATTATTATTATTATTATTATTATAGTCTCTGTTAGTGCTCATCAGGCTGCTGTCGAGCTTTCCGTCATCTCAGTATGTATTTCATCGCGTTATTAGCCCCATCTTTCTCCAGGCAATGTAGATTTACCAAAGAACTAATGAATAAACAAATTGCAATGGCTGGCGGTGTAATTGACATTGTTAATGCAAACATTTGTATAAACATGTTATCAGAATGACTACGTTGGGATACTGTGCCAACAACAATGCATCATAATTCAAAAGCAATAAACGAGGTTTTATGAAGCAATCAAGTTTGTTTTTAGTGATTTAGTGGGTGTGTGTTTATCGATAATCCTTTCGGAAATCTTTTATCAGCATGATCATTACTCAAAAGAAAGCGTTTTCAGTCGCAGCCTAACCTGTCGGACCTTTACATCTGACTCATCCTGCGTTTCCAGAGTCCGAGCAGCATTGTTTTAATGAAGTCTGCGGCGATCTGCTTCCCCCTGAGATGCTTTACGGTGCAATTAAGAGCGTATTTGTGATGCGGCGTATGAATATTCAAGAGAATGTCAATTAATTAGCAGACAGAGGGCTCTCATTACGACGCTCAAAAGCCTTTAGTGGCGAGTGAAAAGCGTAGAGGAGGGGCTCGCGCGCCAATCCTGTTAAACGCTATTATCGCACACTGCCCTCATTTGCTTGATGGACTTTGTCTTAATTATGGGCTTATGGTTTGTTAGCTGTATCATCACATAACTTAAAGGAACCGGCGTGCTATTATATAGGCATTCTGGAGGCAGAGCGCTTGTGTCTTAACTTAAGCATCATGGCTTTACAAACCAACCTATCATTTTAGCGGTCTTCACAGCGGAATGGACTGCTAATTACTCTGGCATTTGTTTTATGCAAGGGATACAAACAAATCAGTCATAATATACTACTAGTTTGTTACATGTTAAGCACATTAACCCCGTTTTTTTTTTTTTTTGGTTTTGTTTTGTTTAATAAATATTTATGTTAGGCTGAAAGTGTTGTTACTGGTATTGTAGCCTAATCACATCGCCAAAACATTAAAACAAAAATATTCCTAGTCGTTTTGTATACCTAAGGGTGGTTATGCTATATGTAGCCTTAGCTAAATGGCGACTGAGCAGGTCAAATTGCTTGCTATTTTGTAAGATCAAAATGAATAAAATGTATTTAAGGCTTGGATTATTACGCTAAAAGTCTATATATTCATGTACTTATAATAACAACAGTAAATGGGGGTTGTACACCAGACTGATTACCATAATCTGTAAAACAGGCGGCAACCCTTCCGGTTCAGGTCTTTTGTGCTGTGTGTTGGTATATTTGGTTTCATTTTCTTCCTTTTTTTCCCTACTATATTTGTTTATTCACTAATTCATTCAATAATTTTCCTTCGGCTTAGTCCATTAATTCTACATGGATCGCCACAGCGGCATGAACCGCCAACCTATCCAGCATATGTTTTATACAGCGTATGCCCTTCCAGCTGCAACCCATCACTGCGAATTTATTTATTCATTAATTTTCCTTCGGCTTAATGCCGTTATTCATCAGGGATTGCCACAGCGGAATGAACTGCCAACTCATTCACCTTATGTTTTACACAGTGGATGCCCTTCCAGCTGCAACCCAGTACTGGGAATTCATTTATTTATTTATTCATTCATTCATTTATTAAATTATTTTTCATTGGTTTAGTCCCTTTATTCTACATGAATTACCACAGCGAAATGAACTGCCAACTTATCCAGCATATTTTTCATACAGCGGATGCCCTTCCATCTGCATCCCAAGACGGGGAAATCTTTCATTCATTCATTCATTCATTCATTCATTCATTCATTCATTCAATCATTCATTAATTTTTCTTTGATCTAGTTTCGTTATTCATAAGTGATCGCCACAGCGGAATGAACAGGCAACTTATCCAGCTTCTTGTTGTTGTTTTTTTATTAATTAATTAATTAATTAATTAATTAATTAATTAATTAATTAATTAATTAATTAATTAATTTATTTATTTATTTATTTATTTATTTATTTATTTACAGCGGATGCCCTTTCAGCTGCAACTCAGACTGGAAATTTATTTATTTATTTATTTATTTATTTATTTATTTATTTATTTATCACGATCTCAGAAAATTGCCAGGAAGTTTTATTTAACAGCTTCTAGGAACGTTCTCCTAACCTGTAGACAACGTTCAATATAAGTCAAGAAAACGTTCCTGGCTAACCAACAGAGAACATTCTGGAAATACAAAAATTTACATCAAAATGGCAACAATACAAAGGTATATTTATAACTCTCTAAAATATAAATATATAAATATATATATATATATATATATATATATATATATATATATATATATATATATATATATATATATATATATATTTGTATTATGCTGACTATACCAAACTGAATAGTTTCTGGCTGAGTTTTTTGTGCAGATCTTCGTCATTTGGATGTTTTGAAACATTTGGATAGTACAAAACGACAACACAAATGTTGTATTTAAGCATTTCTTACACTTAAAAGTCTGTAGGCTATATATTGTCATCATTTTTTTAACAAGGGCGTTTAAAGAGTTTTTCTGATTGTTCATGTGCTTAATAAATCTCATTATGCATAATTATATGCAATGACCCTAAACCAAACCCTAATCGTTAGTACATGTTGTTTATTAAGGGTTCAATTATACAAAGAACACTGTGATATATTTTAAGCGATTAACACTGTATAATTGCGTTTAATTATTGCTGACATGCTTGTACTCATTTTGTTGCTTTCAAAGTGCTGTATATGGGTAACATGAACACTACAGTCAATAAATATCTTTCAAAACACACGTCTGTGCCCTTTATCTCACTACAAACAAAACAGAAAACATACGGGATTATACGGTGTTGTTATTTGCTGGATTTCCCCGTAAAGGTCGCAGCGATAAATACAAAGGTTAGCCGCTAAGCTGAGTCCCATATTAGTATGCATGTAAAATTAATTAGCTGCTTCGCGGTGACATCAAAAAGAAGTACCTGGGAGGACGACGCCTTCAGGGCATGCCGAACATATGCTGGGATTACAGTTAATGGACTAATTACATAAATTAGGCATTCATTATACAGCACATCAGGTGTGGAGGATGTCTCAATTGACTGCAGTCGGGGACGTACGGGGAATCAAAAGGGGTTTTGCTAAAAGGCCGGTCAAGACTCGTTTGTCCAGGCCATTTTTCTTCTAGATAGATAGATAGATAGATAGATAGATAGATAGATAGATAGATAGATAGATAGATAGATAGATAGATAGACGGACTGACTGACAGACAGACAGATAGATATAAATAATGTATAAGAAATAATATAGAGTTTTGAGTTAATTAATATACAACACTAAACCAGTCGAAATATCACTTTAAACTTCTGAAATGTTCACGATAGATAGGCAGGCAGATGGATGGACGGATGGATGGATGGTGGTAGTTCTTCAGTTGGCCATCAGGTGGGGGCAAACATACAAGAGTCTTGAGTTTTCTGAGAAGTAAATTCACAGATGTAAACCACTTGACCTTATTTCAGTTGCAATCCCTACAGAAGACGTTTATTCTGTTTATCTTCTGTCTGTTTATTCGTTTGCTGACTAAATAGGGTTGCGCGAGGCTTTATCTGATATCTAAAATGAAAGTTTTTTCTTCACAATGTAGTGGAGAAAACTAATTTCATGATAATAAACTGAACGTGAAAGTACAGGAGTTATAAACAAACAAACAAACAAACAAACAAACAAACAGAAAACTGGCATGTATAGTATATGTATCTATTTGTATAATTTATGTGGGAGAATTATTATTAATAGTCTTCTATGTAGTAAAATGCTGTATATCTAACATACTGTTTCTATCTATTTTTCTCCCCGTCTCTTTCTGTGTGTGTGTGTGTGTGTGTGTGTGTGTGTGTGTGTGTGTGTGTGTGTGTGTGTGTGTGTGTGTACACACTGGTTTTTGTGACATCAGGACATATCTGTATAATGACATGGGTATGACAACCGGTATTCTAAGAATATTCTATCTATCTATCTATCTATCTATCTATCTATCTATCTATCTATCTATCTATCTATCCATCCATCCATCCATCCATCCATCCATCCATCCATCCATCCATCCATCCATCCATCCATCCATCCATCCATCCATCCATCCATCCATCCATCCATCCATCCATCCATCCATCCATCCATCCATCCATCCATCCATCCATCCATCCATCCATCCATCCATCCACCCACCTAAAAGAAATGTTTAAATGTAAAACACACTCCGTTTATTCTCAGTAAACAACCATTTATAGTCCAGACGATTGTCCCTCTGGTATTCAGTTATTTAATAGTTGCTATTATTCAACATAAACTCAAAATACGAAGATTACGTATTGCTGACCAGCACACCAGGATGATCATATTCAGATTTACAGTGTTTCAGCACCACGGAGAGCACCGGCATTTACAACACTGCCCACAATCTGTGTACTATCCTCTATCTGTGCACTCAGGATAACACAGATGAATATAATGTAGTACACTATTATGGACGCATTATAATGTGAAACACAGAAAAGAGGATATTTTGAAGAATGTTGGTAGTCTATGTCTTCTATAGTAGAAAAGAAAATACAATGGAAGTCAATGGCTGCCTACAAGTTATTACACTAAAAATTAATTGTTAATTGCACATTGCTGCAAACAGTTTATATAAGCGGAATTTAAACAAACTACATTCAACATTACTCGATTTAATTTGTTTAAACTCAGCCCACATTGTTTGCAACCACTTATAGTGAAAAATAGTACATGCAAATTTGTCGTTTATTTTGCAGTGCACCAACATTCTTCAAAATCTCTTCTTTTTTTTCCTTCTGTAGAGCAACTTAAATTGGTAAATGACAGAATTTGTATACTTCAAGTCAACTATCCCTCTGAAGGGATCACTCTTTAGAGCAAGAGGATCAAGTTTTAACCACATCCACCTGTGTCTGAAAGACATCTGGCCCACAACCGTGACACACAGCTGGCTAAATACTGCTGCTAAATGAATGACACACGTCTATTGTGTGTGTGTGTGTGTGTGTGTGTGTGTGGAGGGTCTCTCCTCTCCCCAGTTCATTGAGTCCATATGGAGAAGAACAGCAGGAGTGATGAGTGCTCTACCTGGGGCTCGTGTTTGCTCTATTGAGTGTGACCAGCAGTGTGTGTGTGTGTGTGTGTGTGTGTAACAATCCTCAGCATAATTCATGACTGCCACAGGGACTCCTGTGTACCGATTTGTTATTGGATGTTTTGCCTTCCAAACCGATCCCCTCTGCACAGCTTGTTAAATAGCGCTAAATGGAAAAGACGTCCAGGGATGAAGCTGCTTTCATTTGTTCATATTACTATGACCGGACTGAATGAACATGAAGCAGGAAATATCTGATAAATATATTATAGGAACATTCTCCGCCCTGACTTGCGTTTAAGATTTTTTTCTAGTGAGGGAAGCTACGCAATGAGGATGTTTTGTTATTATGTTGTTAAACATGAGAACTTTGCATCATGCGTTCACACACAGCATGCAAACATGTCACGAGTCTCCATGTCTGCTCAAATGAAATGAACTATAACCTGAGGGTCCCCTGAGTGCACTTAACCTTTGACCCCTGAGACTTTGAGCTTTTCTAGTCTTATCAGACATGTTTTGTTACATGAAACATGATCAAAACCTCAATCATCTCGTTCTACTAGTTATTTTGCATACCATTTTCATACTGATTCCCCCGACCTCATGCACATATTTAGTTTGAGTCAATACAGAGATTCATCTGACTCCATGCACCACTTCACTGCAGTATTTCCCTCCATATATTCATTTTAATCCGTCTAACCATTTGTTTTACTCCATGAACTGATAAATTTGGATTACTTGAACAGATTAGATCCATTATAGCTCCTTTTTAATCTTAAATCTTTGAATTTATTACACCCATTGCATTGATTTACTTATCTTTGAATAAATAACTTGTCCTATTTTGAAAATAGGACATTTTTCAGCTGAGGAGGATAAACCTTTTTATTTGATAAGAGATAATGTGCATAAACAGCAATGGAAACTATCTATCTATCTATCTATCTATCTATCTATCTATCTATCTATCTATCTATCTATCTATCTATCTATCTATCTATCTATCTATCTATCTATCTATCTATCTATCTATCTATCTATCTATCTATCTATCTATCTATCTATCCATGAATTTATCTATCTATCTATCTATCTATCTATCTATCTATCTATCTATCTATCTATCTATCTATCTATCTATCTATCTATCTATCTATCTATCTATCTATCTATCTATCTATCTATCTATCTATCTATCTATCCATGAATTTATCTATCTATCCATCCATCCATCCATCCATCCATCCATCCATCCATCCATCCATCCATCCATCCATCCATCCATCCATCCATCCATCCATGAATTATTCTTTCTATCTATCTATCTATCTATCTATCTATCTATCTATCTATCTATCTATCTATCTATCTATCTATCTATCTATCTATCTATCTATCTATCTATCTATCTATCTATCTATCTATCTATCTATCTATCTATCTATCTATCTATCTATCTATCTATGAATTATTCTATCTATCTATCTATCTATCTATCTATCTATCTATCTATCTATCTATCTATCTATCTATCTATCTATCTATCTATCTATCTATCTATCTATCTATCTATCTATCTATCTATCTATCTATGAATTATTCTATCTATCTATCTATCTATCTATCTATCTATCTATCTATCTATCTATCTATCTATCTATCTATCTATCTATCTATCTATCTATCTATCTATCTATCTATCTATCTATCTATGAATTATTCTATCTATCTATCTATCTATCTATCTATCTATCTATCTATCTATCTATCTATCTATCTATCTATCTATCTATCTATCTATCTATCTATCTATGAATTATTCTATCTATCTATCTATCTATCTATCTATCTATCTATCTATCTATCTATCTATCTATCTATCTATCTATCTATCTATCTATCTATCTATCTATCTATCTATCTATCTATGAATTATTCTATCTATCTATCTATCTATGAATTATTCTATCTATCTATCTATCTATCTATCTATCTATCTATCTATCTATCTATCTATCTATCTATCTATCTATCTATCTATCTGTCTGTCTGTCTGTCTGTCTGTCTGTCTGTCTGTCTGTCTGTCTGTCTGTCTGTCTGTCTGTCTGTCTGTCTGTCTGTCTGTCTGTCTGTCTGTCTGTCTGTCTGTCTGTCTGTCTGTCTGTCTGTCTGTCTGTCTGTCTGTCTGTCTGTCTGTCTGTCTGTGAATTATTCTATCTGTCTGTCCATCCATCCATCCATAGTTCTGAAGCATTTGGCTTAATATGAGCTGAAAATATTGTCTGAAACACTTCTGAATTCATCCTGCTGCTTTTGTCAGCATCACATCATCAATAAATACAAGAGGTCCAGTTCTCAAGTTAGAATTGTGTCATAGTCCAAATCTTTATGGACGTAACTGTATTTATCTATGGTTATTCTTTTATATTTGTCACTCAAAACTTGTATGCATTGTGATTTGCAATGTAGATCCACCTCATGATAAAGATCCTCAGTCAGCTGCTGTGTATATGATTTTTGGTTATGTTATATTTATTTATTTATTAATTGTTTAGGGTTATTTTTATTGAAACTGCAGAGCCTACGCTACAAATTTTGTTCTGTGTATTTGTACATGTGAATGACAATAAAGCAAAACTTAAACTTGTGAAGTTTCATAAACTAATTTCGCGAGGAGCACGTGATATGATTGTGCACCGCTGGCCACTCATCTGTAATCAGTAATAATCCAATCAGAGTGATCCAAGCTTAATATTAAGCGATCACTTTCTCCTTATTGCGCTATCTTCGTTTTGGAAGAATCCCCCCTTCCCCCCCATCTCCTCCTTTTTCTCCCCTTTCTAAAGGGGGAGCTATCGAGACCTACCTGATCTTGGGTCCCCTGATATGCTTATTATATCTCCGAGCTCAGGGTTCTCTCCTGTGACAGCATGCCAAACCTGCTTTAAATGCCAAGCATATCTAAGTGGGAACTCTTGAAAAGACATAGCTATTGCTGTTTACAAATGTTCGTTGGACCTATGATAAGAATTCCCAGCTCAGGATTCATGTTTCTGCAGTGTTTAGCTCAAAGTCAAATTTTCTAGTGATCCAGAAGACCTTGATTAACTTATTGCAGTGTGTTTGATTAGGGCCGGAGCTCAACTCTGCAGGTTAGTGGATCTCCAGTCGTCCACTTCTGAAATGCATCTTCATTTGTTTGTCTAGGGGAGAGCTGGTACTGAGCCTGCCTTCTCCCAATCTGTTCGCGCTATTTTCATCAATTGATGGAGTTTTTACTTGACTTGATCTCGGGGACCACCGTTGAGAAAATTGCCGACATACAGACAAAACCCACCAAAACAAATCTCAATGTACAAGTTAGGGTTAACAACATCCGCCCATGTCCCTCCCTCGTCAGTAACCCACACACCTCCTCATCATCTCACGGGCTGCTCTGGTAAAAACAGCACGGCGTCATCAGCCGAGCTCTGCATTTAATATGATCAGGAGATGCTGAGGCTTCTTGCGGCCCACACGCTCATAGAGACCTTGGTAATGAGCGAGAGGCACTTAGCCAACTGGGACCAGGCGAGGGGCATCCCATCTATCTTTCATCTCTCGCGTCTGGGGACGATTCGCTCTCCCAGGACACCACTGAAACCGCGAAAGATCACAGCCGTGTGCCACGCACCCCAGCCTAAATTAGTGTTTACCACGCTGATAAACAACAACACCTTTTTTTATGTCAGGACAATGTGAAGAGTATCCTAAGGGCAGGTAATGGGATAATGAGCAGCGGATACATATTTCAGATACCAAAAAAAAAAAAGTGTTTTATAAGACACAAATGGAGTCCGGTAGTCAACAGGGGACTGGAGTGAATGGATTTGGTAGTGTGTAGATGATCGGAGTGACATGTTTTACATGCACCCAAATAATCTGTTCATAATATTGATTAACTGATTCATCACTGATCTGATTCATTTTGTAGTGAAATATTGAGCCAGTAGCAGCTCAACTTATGGTTTTACAATGCATATCAGCCGAACATAGTTTGAATAAAACATAAAAACCCTAGACACTTTTTCTGGAATCTACCGCTGGCTTTGTTGTTTGTCTATAGTCATAAATATGAGTCAAAAGGAAAACAAATGTACATATTTTGATGTATTTTAAATTATTTTTGTTTCCACATTGGTTAAATACGAGATAATAGAAAAAAGTTGTATATTTTGATGTATTTTTAACTGCTGCCTTTGAAGTTTCTCTCGTCAAAAAGCTTTTTATTACATATTATTTATAATTTGCCATAATAATAGTAATTAATAAAAGTAGTATTTAATAATGAGCAGCGGATACATATTTCAGATACCAAAAAAAAGGGTTTTATAAGACACAAACGGGGTCCGGTAGTCAACAGGGGACTGGAGTGAATGGATTGTGTAGTGTGTAGATGATCGGAGTGACATGTTTACATGCACCCAAATAATCTGTTTATAGTATTGATTAACTGATTCATCACTGATCTGATTTAACTGAGTCAGTTGCAGCTCAACTTATGGTTTTACAATGCATATTACCTCTAGGATAGTTTGAATAACAAAACAAAAAAAAACCTAGACACTTTTTCTGGAATCTACTTGTGATGGGAAGTTCGGATCATTTTACTGACTCGGATCTTTGAGTCTCGAACAAATCTTTTTTTGAGTCATTTCGTTCATTTGGTTCAATTTGCCAAAATATTATTAAAATGTTACGAATTGCTTCCAAACACATCTACAACGAGCTCAAAAGGTTGATCACATGACAAATAAGTCATGAATAGGACACTATAAGAAGGAGAAAATAATAGTTCCGTGTTTACCTGCTCTTTTGTCTATGAAGGTATTGTTGTCTCTTTGCTCAGCTCACCTCTTCATGTCTTCAGATGTCAGTGGTTTGTTCATGTTTCACTGACAGTCACATATAACTTTAACCAACGTACACAGTCTGAGCCGATAAGAGCCATGATAATTAGTTCACCTTTTAAGTCTTCTGGTTCTTGAGTCGTTCATTCATCACGTGACAGAATGACTCAAATCCGAGGACTCGAGAGTTGATATGATTGGCTTCTGCCTTTCCGCGATGAACGACTCAAAAGACTTGAAATGAACGATACCACCTGCACAAATGTGCGCACGCACGGATGAACGAATCACTCCCTGAGAGGACTCGTAGATCCCGAGTCATATTGAAGATTCGTTCATAATGAACTGGTCGGAGTCTTGGCTGGGTCAATTGGCATTTCTGTGTGGAGTTTGCATGTTCTCCACGTGTTGTGGGTTTTCACCAGGTGTTCCGGTTTACCCCACAGTCCAAACACATGCACTATAGGTGAATTGGGAACATATGCTGGATAAGTTAGTAGTTCATTCCGCTGTGGCCATCCTTGATTAAGCTGAAAAGAAAACGAATGAATGAATGAAATTGGCCGCCCTGCTGACAAATCCAGCTTAAACCAGCCTAGGCTGGTTGGCTGGTTTTAGCTGGTTGACCAGCCCGGTTTTAGAGGGGTTTTGGCCATTTCCAGCCTGGTCTTAGCTGGTCTGGCTGTAAAATGACCAGCCAAATCCAGCTAAAACCAGCTTGACCAGCCTGGTTTAAGCTGGATATAGCTGGTTTTGGCTGGACTCCCAGCTTGGCTAGGCTGGTCAAGCTGGTTTTAGCTGGTCATCTCCCAGCCTGACCAGCTAAGACCAGGCTGGAAATGGCTGGAAACTAGCCTGGAAGTGGCCAAAACCCTTCTAAAACCAGGCTGGTCGACCAGCTAAAACCAGCCAACCAGCCTAGGCTGGTTTAAGCTGGATTTTTCAGCAGGGCGTAGTTTATGTGTTTGTGTGTATGTGAGTTTCCCAGAACTGGGTTGCAGCTGGAAGGGCATCCACTGTGTAAAACATATGCTGGAATAGTTGGCGATTCATTCCGCTGTGGCGACCCCCTGATGAATAAGGGCCTAAGCCAAAGAAAAATGAATGAATGACTACATTTAGGGTTAATGTGAACAACTTTTGAATTGGATTCCTTCAGTTTGCTACCGTTGTCTCTTACATGCTGATGTTTTCGAGTAGTGATCCACATGCAGACGAAAACATGAATCAGATTTGAGCTTTCTAAATCTAAATTCACTTTGTGTTAATGCCAACTGATGAAAAACAAAGCATGGAAACACCTATTGTGCCTCCTAAAATATCAAGTGTAAATTACCTCACCGCAGCAGCTCCCTCTCTCTCTCTCTCTCTCTCTCTCTCCCTCTCTCTCTCTCTCTCTCTCTCTTTCATTAGCATCATGCTAATGAGGTTAGCCACTTAACACACAATAGGCTTTAAGATATTTAAGATGCGGCGAGACTCAGCTCGCTAACTCATGTTAGACCACCCTCTGCCGTCCCTGCCCGCCCTGCGTCCTTGTTTATGGCCGAGTATCATTTTAAGCAGTTAGAGCCTGTCACAGACATCCAAATACTTTAATTGGGCCTGATTTACGCCGCGCCGAATTAACAGCGTCTCCGCGGTGGAGCACAAACAAGCGGCCCCCGGTAAATCATGGCGCTGTTAATAGGGCCAGGCGAACAGTCAACTGAGCATGGCGGATCTCGGGAGTTGACCAGCCTCCTGCTGCAAGGTAATATCCATGACACGTTTCCAGGCACTAATTCATTTGTTTAATAATAAGATGTGCTAACCTGCGCCGAAAAACAGTGTGGGATTGCGAGGAAGCCGGGATGCTACTATTAATCCATGGCTAATCAAAGGGCAGGCTAGCGGCGCTACTGGAATATTTGGCTTCCTGCTAAAGAATGCTAATGGCGAGCGCATGCACCATGTTTAATCTCGCCTAACGATATGAAGGAGCCCCTTGACTGGCGGCAGAAAAGTCATCTAATGCATATATAATGTTCGGAGGCATTGTTTCTCCAAGAAAACTGTTGATCAAGAGCTCTCCATCAATTATGGGAGTGATAATCGAGAGCGATGGGATTATGAGGGGGAACGGGATGATGTTACATAAAAAACGGATGAAATCAGTTGATTTTTGGACTGGTCAGAAACGCATGTTAATAGATGTAGGCCTGAGAGAGGCGGGATGAAGACGTCAGAGCTCATGTGTGATGAATAATGCATGGGGAATCTGGATAACCCTAAGGAAAAAGCTCCACCGGGACCAAAACACAATGTGTCGTTGATTCACACGGCTTAAACAGAGGCGATTCACTCACAGTTTGAATCAAATGTGACCGCAAAACCAGTCATGATAGTCAGCTTTTGGAAATTGGGATTTATAGGTTATCCAGTTGTTATGTCGTGACGTGTAAAATACTGACGTATATAAGACGCTACTCATTAGAATTAAGAAAATATTCGTTTGTGACCACTTTTTATTGATATAACACATGTTACAATCCTATGTTTGTCTTGTCTCATCTGTTTTTTTTTGTTCCTGTTTTGCTTAGAACACATCCAATTGGCCACTTTCAGCTTGCTTGATCCTGATTGGCCTACAGTGTTTTAAAAAGCCATGACACCACTTCCTTGGCAGCCATCTTGTTTTTGGTCACTTGCTTGTGTTTGTTGAAATGTTTGAATGTGGTATAGTGCAGAGTTTTTGGATGTTTTAGGACTGGGAATATTGAGATTTGTGAGTACTGTTTGCTTTGTTTATGATACTTTGTTGCCTACTGACATTGATTTTGGATTGTCCTTCAAATATGGTTGCTTGCTCGTAAATAGTGTATATATTGGGATAGTAAGGAGTTTGACCCCATTTTCTTTGTAAAACCTTTTGGCCTCTTTTTTTTGTGTTAGGTAGTTAGGAAAGTGAATTGTACTTTCTTTTATTTTTGATCAGGTAATATAGAGATTTAAATAAAGGAATTTTTGTTTGTTATTTTGGCCTTGTCAGCTCCCGAATTCAAACATTTGAATTCATTTATTTTGTCTTGTCTTTCATGTTGTGCACCATCCCTAGACGGTGCGTAACACACATTAAATGGTTGTTTAAAGGCTCGGCAGTGGTACAACGGTGGTGCTGGTGAACGTGAATTTTATGTAAAATCATGGTGCACACCACAGTCTCTGGACAAAATATTGACCGTATTCTTCAATGCGGATGTGTGCTCGTTTGTGCGATTGTTTTTCAAACTTCCAAATCAGCTTCCTATGGGAGAAATGACTAGGAATAATAATTGTCAGAAAACGGACAAACTACTTACTCTACAAACAAGTGTTTGCATGACTATACAGTCAAAGTAGAATAATATAATAAGAAAATATCAGTTTGCAACAAAACCAGATGTTTTTGACGTCTAAAAATGAATGGAAGTAAATCAGAAGTCTTGAGCCAATATGAATCAAACGGCTGCCTCCACTCGTACGCGGTGAATAAAGTAGATATGTTTCCTCGTGCGATCAGGCTGTTTTGATTGTTCCCACACACCAGTGCAATTTTCGATTGGTTCGAGCTTTAGAGTCACGCTAAAAAAAAAACCTGTAAAATGTATCATGTAAAAACTATTATGTTTAGAAATGTGTTAAAGCCATCTCTCCATTAAACAGAAATTGAGGAGAAAAATAAACAGGGGGTCTAATAAATCAGTTTGGCTAATAATTCTGACTTCAACTGTAAATCACTTGAACTTGACATTTCTTATGTAAAATTTACAGTAAAAAAGGTTGCCAGAACTTTATTATTAAAAAATATGAATGAAACCGGTAAAGAATTTTCCCAATTTTACGGTAAACTACTGTATTTAATTAATTTATATTATTATACCAGTCTTTCTTTGTTAAGGAAGTTTACTGTTAACCAGGTTACTGATTTTTACTGTCGCATTTTTGCTGTTTTTGCAGTAGCTCGCCAATGTAATAGTAATGTTGTATAATAATAATACTGAATGTGAAATATGTGGGTTAAATCTAAAGGTTGAGAAAAGTCTAAATTAAGTTCTTAGGAATTCGTATTTCTAATGAAAATTAGGTTTTCATATATTTACGGTAAGAACTTACAAAATGTTTTAATGGGCTTTTAACTTTGACTCATGCTATGTGTTTTTGGCTGTTCCCACTAACCAGTGCAACTTCACAACTGGTTTGTGCTCCAGAGTCACACAAAAAATAACCCGCAAAATTTACGGTAAAAAAGGGCCGCTGTGGTTACCAGAACTTTACAATTACAAAATATTACTACTGTATTTGATTAATTTACGGTATTATACCAGCCTGTTACAGCCTGTACTGTTAACAAGGTTGCAGATTTTTACTGTAGCAATTTTACAGTTTTTTTTTTTTTTACAGTTTAAATTACCATAATTTTTCACAGTAGCAGACCAATTTAATAATAATAATAATGGTGTATAATATTAATAATAATAATGAATGAATAATAGTAATAAACAATCATTTATAATGCTATTAAAATTTCTGTGTCGGCGCCAATAGCCTAGTAGTGGTTAGTGCGTCGACACATAGTACCAAGGTGCTCACGGTGACCCGAGTTCGATTCCTGGCTCAAGGTCCTTTGCCGATCCTTCCCCTATCTTTGCTCCCCACACTTTCCTGTCTGTAAAATCTCCACTGTCCAATTCAAATAAAGGTAAAAACCCCTACAAATATATATATATATATATATATATATATATATATATATATATATATATATATATATATATATATATATATATATATATATATATATATAAATAATAATAATAATTTCCAACATGAATTCATATACTTAATAAATATCACCTCACCTTACAGCAAGAAGGTCGCTGGGTCAGTTGGTGTTTCTGTGTGGAGTTTGCATGTTCTCACCCTGTTCACGTGGTTTCCAACACAGTCCAAAGACATGCAGGTAAATTTGGTAAGCTAAATCGTCTGTAGTGTATGAGTGTGAATGAGTGTGTATGGATGTTTCCCAGAGATGGGTTGCAGCTGAATGAAAGAAAATGAATGAATGATTATTATTAAATTAGTCGTTATTATAACGATTTTATTATTCGATGTTGGACGTATTATACAATTACTCAGTATTACAATTAATTTTTAAGAGCACTATAGAACACTATTTTAGAACACTATATTATTATATTTGTAATAGTATCCTATTTAATTATTCAGTAAATTAAGAAGTATTTATATTCAGGCAAAGAATTAGATTTTGTGTGTGTGCTTGTGTCTTAGTGTATTATTAAATCATAGAAATAATGTGATAAAACTAGTAATATCATGGAAATACTGCTATTTAATTCAAAATTATTATAAATAATATTTATTGTCTAAATGTATATAAAAAACTATTTAATTTAATACTAAATAATCAAATAAAAATGTGTTATTGCCGGACTCAAATCCATGAGTTTAATGTTTAATATTAATATTGGGCCTCATGGATCGAGAAACAAAACCAGTTGAGAAGTGCTGCTATAAAACACACAAATGAGCTCCAGCACAGTTTTCTCTCATAGTTAAACGATTAACATAACCAAACCTGAACAGTACATGCTTATTATCAGCCGTGCTGCTTTTCCACAGAGAGTGCGTCAGGGATAAACTCATAAAAATGACACAGACCCAAAACAACAGACAGTTCTAAAGGTCAACACCTCCTCGATTTACGCTTTATGTGCAATGCAATCGCAGATTATGGTTCAGCGGATTTACTCTCCGTTAAATATAATCATAACATACGACCTGTGCGTCTAATTACATCAAATGGAGAGTGCAAATCAGGCCTCGTTCAGATTAACCATGCTCTATCCCACTAAAACAGCATCACACATACACACACACAGACAGAGAGAGAGAAAGAAGGATTATAGTTTGAAGGAAAGTGTATTTCCACCTCATTCAGTTCATATTCAGAGCAGAATGCTGCCGCTAAACTGAAATGTAATAACTTTCTCTTACTCTATGATAAGAGCAGCTCTAAAACTGCTATTCGACCAAACTTCGGGAATGCGTTCAGCTTCTGAACGTATCTAATTTCACAGTTACCCGTTCCGAGCGTGATCCAGCTCTGATTGCCTCCTAATCACGCTCTAATTTTGAACAGGAACTTGTTATGCAAAAGAAATGGAGAAACTAATCACATTTGCGGTGAAGGCGAGCGTCGGGGGAGCGCGTGGCACTACTGGGGTTATGAGGGAAAAACCACAGAGCGCAGATCTGACAAATGTCAAGTGCCACTGGATGGTGGAAATCAGCCATGTCTGCGTATGACTTCTGCTCCGCTGTCGCTTTAAGAGCCCAAACTCATATAGTTAGGGAAATGTCCAATTCCCAGATCTGGGCGAAAGCCTATTACCAGCCCAAATAATTGACTTTCGAAAATCTGTTTCCGTAGCAACAGGAGAACAAAAGATGGAGCTTTTTGGAGTGGCGGCAAAGTTGGTTTGGCGGTCAGAGAATAGCGTCGTTGATGATAATGGAGCATACAGGATGATAGTTTGATCACTGGATTGTGTTTTTGTCTATATGAGGAAATCCAGCTGGATCTAAAACAACACTGGAGCCCTTTCATTGTATTTGTGATCTTTAAAAAAAAAGTCTTGCATATAGATGAGGACAACATTGTCAATACAATCTCTCTCTGGGCGGAGGAACGCAGAAGAAAGTGAAAAGTGTGGGGGGATGGGGGGTGGTGTGGGGTTGACGGCTGGGGAACGTAGATGAAAGTGAAGAGCGGGGTGGAGGGGAGGGGGGGGGTTATCGCAGATCAAAGATCATTTGAATAGCAGGGGTTGGGGCAGGGGGGGTCACGGGTAAAAGTTAAGAGTGTGTTTTGGGGGAATTGGCGCGGACCCGTCATAATGTCTCTTGGGTCCCCCTAAATGTATGGGCTCGTCCTAACTCCCTCACCTCCTAGCATCGCCCCTGGGTGCCGATGGACTTTGTTTAGCTTTAGTGCACATATTCTGTCCTTCCAGGGCCAGATTGGCCAATCAGGAGGACCGGGAGAGTTCCCGGTGGGCCGGTTCGTTTTTTGGCAGTGGTCCAGTGGTCAGCATGTTGCATTACGACGTCGTCGATCCGTGTTCGATCCTCACCTGAGTAATTCTCTTCTTCTTTTTTATTGTTTAGACATATAAAACTGTAAGGTTGTTGAACATTTGAAGTTCTAAAGCAGCTGTTTTCTTGAAAAAGACGTGATCGTGTCATTAGAAACTGAATTGGAAATGACCTTATTTTAATATAGTCAGTCGTGAACTGAGGTGGGCCGGTCTAATGCTTGAAACTCCAGGGCTGAAAAGGAGTCCCACTCCGGCTCTGTGTCCTTCTGTAGTCCGACATTGTTGTTTTTAATCAAGTACTTACAAATGATGACAACATTATATTTTAGTAGTTTATAATACTAATGTATTATTTTGCTTGTTCATGCTTTGATGACTTCTAGGCTGGATTACTGTAATGCTCTGTTTGCTGGCTGCCCAGCATCCTCTATTAACAAACTTCCGCTTGTATAAAAATGCAGGTTCTTACCAGGTCTAGAAGAATGATCAAATCACCCTAATTTTATCCTCCTTACATTGGCCGCCTATTAAGTTTATTTATGAGCCCCTTTAGGTAATATTTTGTTTCGATAGTGTACAGAACAAACCATCATTATATAATAACTTGCCTAATTACCCTAACCTGCCTAGTTATCCTAAATAATCCAATTGAGGAAAAAAATAAACAGGGGAGCTAATAATTCAAGTGGGGGGAATAATTCTGACTTCAACTATAAATCACTTGAACTTAACATTTCTTATGCGTCTGGTGTGAATGCACCATTCGGCTGATTGGAAACACCTCAGTCTACTTTTTTGCGCAACATAAATTACGTTCCTCTTGGTGCGTTTCATTTCAGATGACAAATCCACTAGATGGCGCTGTCTACATTTTTGCGGTTCTGAAATACGTTACTTAGGGTACATTTGGTTGTACATTTCAGATACACATCCTTCTTGTACATATTAACGAGAAGCAGAGCTTGTCATACAAATCAGCTAGCGAACCACAGAGCTAAACTCATCTCTGAACTCAACCAATAGTGTTTACAGAAGCAAATGTTAGAGAAAAGTGCACTGTGACCACATAGTTTACCTTGATTTTAAATATATTTTCAGTCTTTTCTATTCACTGTGCATCACAAGTACAACAATGTACAAATTTTGCAACCACGCCAGAAAAGTTGTCCATATAGAGATTGAAAGATGAGGCAAACGTATGGGTTTACAAATCATAAACATGCTTAAGTTGTTTTGTGGTATTTATTGTGGTTTATTGCAGTAAATAATCCTCCATTCGTCGATAATATGTCGCTGTAAATATCATTAGTGTGAAAAGGAACACAAGTCGCTGTTGTCATACTGCCCCCTAGTGGTCACTTTACCTAGAAACTGCAGTCAAACATATCTCCAATGAGTCTTTGCTGGAATAATCACTATAAGCTTTAGTGGCTACTGGCTATAACCATTAGTGGCAGATTCACGGCTCAATCCAAGCATGAGCACAGATAAATGTTGATTCAGCTTCACATTATATACCGCTGACTGATCTATTACAGCTGAAATGAAGCCGAAACTCTTCATTAGCATGGTCTCTCCAGAAGATGTTCATCTGGATCTGTTTAATCTGGTCTGAAGGATCGTTTCTGGGCTCAGTGTGACCCACAGGTCTCCGACGGCTGGGCGAGCCACAAGTTATGGCTTTTAGTTGAACTCTGACCCCAGTTTTATAGTAATGGACTCCATATATTCACTTAAATGGATGAAATAGTATGAATTAATATAGAGGGGACTCCGCGTGTCACGACACCATAAAGTGAACCCACGCGCTCTTTTAGGAAATATGAAATGCTCTTCAGTGTAAATGCTAATATTGAGGGGATGGTGATGAACCGCTTTCCTATATTCTACACTCCTTTAAATATTATACAGTAGTTTGTTTAAAAACAGTGGGATTTAGGATGACTATTTGTGTTTATTATGGTTTCACTGCAAACGTATTGGTTAAACCAGGTCAGGAGTTTTCAGACTGGGGTCCAGATCGATCGATGTGGGTGGCTGGGTGGGTAGGTAGATGGATGGATGTGTGGGATGGATGGATGGATGGATGGATGGATGGATGGATGGATAGATAGATAGATAGATAGATAGATAGATAGATAGATAGATAGATAGATAGATAGATAGATAGATAGATAGATAGAATAATTCATGGATAGATAGATAGATAGATAGATAGATAGATAGATAGATAGATAGATAGATAGATAGATAGATAGATAGATAGATAGATAGATAGATAGATAGATAGATAGATAGATAGAATAATTCATGGATAGATAGATAGATAGATAGATAGATAGATAGATAGATAGATAGATAGATAGATAGATAGATAGATAGATAGATAGATAGATAGATAGATAGAATAATTCATGGATAGATAGATAGATAGATAGATAGATAGATAGATAGATAGATAGATAGATAGATAGATAGATAGATAGATAGATAGATAGATAGATAGATAGATAGATAGATAGATAGATAGATAGAATAATTCATGGATAGATAGATAGATAGATAGATAGATAGATAGATAGATAGATAGATAGATAGATAGATAGATAGATAGATAGATAGATAGAATAATTCATGGATAGATAGATAGATAGATAGATAGATAGATAGATAGATAGATAGATAGATAGATAGATAGATAGATAGATAGATAGATAGATAGATAGATAGATAGATAGATAGATAGAATAATTCATGGATAGATAGATAGATAGATAGATAGATAGATAGATAGATAGATAGATAGATAGATAGATAGATAGATAGATAGATAGATAGATAGATAGATAGATAGATAGAATAATTCATGGATAGATAGATAGATAGATAGATAGATAGATAGATAGATAGATAGATAGATAGATAGATAGATAGATAGATAGATAGATAGAATAATTCATGGATAGATAGATAGATAGATAGATAGATAGATAGATAGATAGATAGATAGATAGATAGATAGATAGATAGATAGATAGATAGATAGATAGATAGATAGATAGATAGATAGATAGATAGAATAATTCATGGATAGATAGATAGATAGATAGATAGATAGATAGATAGATAGATAGATAGATAGATAGATAGATAGATAGATAGATAGATAGATAGATAGATAGATAGATAGATCATAGATAGATAGATAGATAGATAGATAGATAGATAGATAGATAGATAGATAGATAGATAGATAGATAGATAGATAGAATAATTCATAGATAGATAGATAGATAGATAGATAGATAGATAGATAGATAGATAGATAGATAGATAGATAGATAGATAGATAGAATAATTCATAGATAGATAGATAGATAGATAGATAGATAGATAGATAGATAGATAGATAGATAGATAGATAGATAGATAGATAGATAGATAGATAGATAGATAGATAGATAGATAGATCTTATTGTTTGGGGACTACAAAATCTGGGTTAATGATGTCATAAACCTTTCAGGTTACTCACATACACCCTGCGCAGTGAAGGGGTGTGGCGAGAGGCGCTGTAATGTTATAACAAAGATGCTTCCTGGTGATGATCAATCAGAGCCTCTTGAGGGCGGGTCTTTCAGAGGGTCTTGTCGTTTTCATGTTAGCAGAGTAGCTAATCAAAGTAAAATGTCTGAAAAAAATAACGTGATTTTCTACAAATAATGCACACTCAAAAAAATAACTCATTGGATGAACTCAATTTAATTAAGGGCAGGATTTCTGTCCAAAAAAATTGTTTGGCACCAACTAGAAAAAACTATTTACACAATTAAATGAAATTGAATTGGTCCAACTTGATTTTATTAAATCAAAGTTTAGTTACATTTGTGTTTTTATTTAACTTAAACTCAAAGGTCTCATAATATCATGTATGTCTATCATGTGTTTTGCATTTCAAAGTACTTTTTTTTTCAAAGTTTTATTTGAAGCTATTCTGAATGAACTTCAATAGCTATTTTAAGCATATTTCATACACATACAGTTGATTGAACCTGATGTCAGAACTCAGAACTCTGCTGACTTTTTTGCTATTTCTGCGCAGAATTTTGGTAAAAATCTGCGGATTTCTGCGAAATTACTTTGGGAGTATCATAACTAAAAGGGAAACCGGAGCACTCAGAGGAAACCCACACCAACAATGAGAGAACATGCAAACTCCTCACAGAAATGCCAACTGACCCAGCCGGGACTCGAACCAGTGACCTTCTTGCTGTGAGGCGACAGTGCTAACCACTAAGCCTTTTTGTCGCCCCTAAATCAAACAAATATTTTAAATGAATAATGAACAAGATGGGTCAAATAGCTACACTATATGAGTTTTCCCACAAGAATTTTCTACTTTTTCCAATAATTTTCCACATAATACTGTGCACTGTAGCCATGGTTAAACAATTAAATCAGAGTTAAGTGAGTAAATATATAATTTTTTGTGGAGTTGTTTAACGTTTTACTACAAAAAAATCTAAATTGCAGATGATTAATTATGACCCAGTTAGCATAGAGTACAATAATGCTAAAAGATGGCATTCTTACCATGAGGCTTCAGTTATTTCCTTCTTAGGAAGCTAATGCCAACATAGGCTTTCCCTGAAAGCTAGGTATCTCTCAGTATGTTAACGCTAAATGCTGCTTATCCTCTTGTGGTCAACAGACACACAGGGTTTTTTTTTTTCAGCAGGTATCAGTCATCCTCTCTGTAGCAATTAGCCTAGTGCTATTACGACGCACTGATATCTGCTGAGACAGGCAGTAAAAGCGCAACTGACACGGAGCAGCTGATTAACCAAGCTTAATTAGCCACGCTGCCTTTTAAATGGGCAGATCTGAGTCTGCCTTTAAACCTCAACTGGGACCAAAGACTGTGGCGCTGCGAACGCCTTAATGATGCTAAAACGGACCGTTTCAGACCATGGAGAGAAATCAAGAGAGGCGGATAATAACCCATTGGAAAAGGTCAAAAACAACAAACTGTTAAAGGGATAGTTCACCCCCGAAAATGACAATTTATTCACTATTTACTCGCCCTCGAGAGGTTACAAATGTTTTTGTTAAACACAAAAGAAGATGTTTTGAAGAATGTTGGAAACCAGAGGCCTCTGATATCCATAGGAAAAAAAAATACTATGTAGGTTATTCGTAATAATTTCTATCTTGTGTTTTGAACTTGAGAAAAAATGGGGGTAAATTATCCCTATATAAAGGGTCTACAAAATAGTGAATGTGCAAAGTAGCACACCATTATGAGCTTCCTGTAACAACTTTATATTAATATTTGTGTACTTGGACCATAAAACCAGTCATAAGTGTCAGTTGTTTTAAAATAAAGATTTATAAATCACATGGAAGCTGAACAAGCAAGCTTTCTATTGATATATGGTTTGTTATGACAATATGTGGCTGAATCTAAGTGTTCAAAAATCCAGTTTAAGTTTCTTTGTATAGGGCTTGTCACAATAATAATTGTTCCAAAGCAGTTTTTAAAAAGGGTGCACGTTATTTCATTACATTCAAAATCCGAAAACTTGAGTTGCGGTGTATAGGGTGGACATTATACATGCACATTGTTAACCTGCAGTTATACAATATATAGTGTCCTTTTTATAAAAGTGATGTCATGTGTATAATACATGTTCAGTGAAGTGTTTTTGAGTATTGCTTAAGTGTTTGTGTTCCCTAAAGTCCTCATAGGGTTGGCGTCATCTCTTTAAGTACTCGCAAGGTTGGCGTGGCATCTCTTTAAGTCCTTGTAGGGTTGGCGTCATCTCTTTAAGTCCTCGTAGGGTTGGCGTCATCTCTTTAAGTCCTTGTAGGGTTGGCGTCATCTCTTTAAGTCCTCGTAGGGTTGGCGTCATCTCTTTAAGTCCTCGTAGGGTTGGCGTCATCTCTTTAAGTCCTTGTATTGTTGGCATCATCTCTTTAAGTCCTTGTATTGTTGGCATCATCTCTTTAAGTCCTCGTAGGGTTGGCGGCATCTCTTTAAGTCCTTGTAGGGTTGGCATCATCTCTTTAAGTCCTCGTAGGGTTGGCATCATCTCTTTAAGTCCTCATAGGGTTGGCATCATCTCTTTAAGTCCTCGTAGGGTTGGCATCATCTCTTTAAGTCCTCGTAGGGTTGGCATCATCTCTTTAAGTCCTTGTATTGTTGGCGTCATCTCTTTAAGTCCTCCAAGGGTTAAGTCCTTGTGGGGTTGGAGTCATCTCTTTAAGTCCTCGTAGGGTTGGCGTCATTTCTTTAAGTCCTCGTAAGGAATGATCTCTCAAGTCATCGTATGGTTTTTCACTTTCTGCGGCTTAGTCTCTTTATTCAGTCCTTAAGTACTCGCAGGGTTGATGTGGCATCTCTTTAAGTTCTTGTATTGTTGGCGTCATCTTTTTAAGTCCTCGTAAGTTTGGTGACATCTCTTTAAGTCCTCATAGGGTTGAGTCATTGTAGGGTTGGCATTGATGCTTTAAGTCCTCATAGGGTTGGCATCATCTCTTTATTTCCTGGTAAACTTGGTGCCATCTAATTAAGTCCTGATAGGGTTTGTTCCATCACTTTAAGTCTTCCTAGGGTTAAGTCCTCATAGGGTTGGCATCATGTCTTTAGGTTCTGGTATGGTTGGCGTCATCTCTTTAAGTCCTCACAAGGTTGGTGTCTTCTCTTTAAGTCCTTGTAGGGTTAAGTCCTCATGGGGTTGGCATTGACGCTTTTAGTCCTTGTAGAGTTAGCATCATCTCTTTAAGTTCTTGTAGGGTTGGTGTCATCTCTTTCAGTCCTCATAGGGTTAAGTCCTTATAGGGTTGGCATCATCTCTTTAAGTTCTGGTATGGTTGGCATCATCTCTTTAAGTCCTCATAGGGTTGGAGTCATCTCTTTATGTCCTCGTAAGGTTGGGGTCATCTCTTTAAGTCCTCGCAGGGTTGGAGTCATCACTTTAAGTTACATTCAATACATTTACCAATGGAAGAATATTGTAAAGTGTAACCACCAAACCCTATCCCTAAATAAGGCATTTAGATATTTTGAATGAGGCTTAATGCTAATGCTAAAGAGAGCATATTTGTACATTAGGTTTGTG